>NC_033633.1:5949175-5972875 GCF_001540865.1 Ananas comosus | reverse complement strand
ATCAGTTCAAAGGAGGCAAACAACTGTTGATCCAATAGATAGATATGAATCATAAGTCATGCAACTAACATTACCATGCTTTTG
This sequence comes from Ananas comosus, assembly GCF_001540865.1. Taxonomy (NCBI): domain Eukaryota; kingdom Viridiplantae; phylum Streptophyta; class Magnoliopsida; order Poales; family Bromeliaceae; genus Ananas; species Ananas comosus. Next base: position 5,972,791 of record NC_033633.1, on the reverse strand, counting down.
CCTGCACAACATGCATCATGTACATTATGCAATTCTATATAGTAGATTAATTGCTTCACACTTTATTCTTACCCATCTTTACTTTTACTCATTCTTTTACTTTACTAGACTATATATTAGCATTAACCTTTCTTTATTCTTTATTACTGTCTTCTTTAGCATTAGTGTAATACATGAACTTTTGCAATTGCGAATTCGAGTGTGTGAATGGTGTGTGATCACTCCTACATGTTCTAAAAGTTAGAACAAGTGTTTTGGACAAGTTTGGAGTGATTGAATGCAAAAAATAAGAAATGCATTGACCTGCGAAATTTCAGCATTTCTGCTGCTGTATCCGGTAAGCCATTATTGTACGGTACAAGCTGGCAGATTGTGGTAGCAGGGCCAATTGGTCATTTCAGCATCTTGTGCCTCATATTTGATCCCAGCAGACTCTTGGAGCTTGCTGGATGTGTCTAGAGCCAGAGAAACCAATTGCATCATTTTCTCTCTCTCTCTCTAGGTTCTTTCTCTCTCTACAAAGAATTCGCCGATTTCGCGTCGTTTCGTCGTCGCGCGGCGTTTTCGCTGGTTGCGAGCGTCGCAGCGCCTTTGTGCACATGCAGAGAGCGTTTTGGAAGGATTTTCGCAGCCCTGGACGAGTGGGTGCTGGTTGGAAACTTGAGAAGGTAAACATCGATTTCCTCCTTTATCAACGTCTAGTAGTCTTACGTGTTGCGTTTTGAGTTTATGCTTCTAGTTGCTTTAACCTGAGATTTCAGCAATTAAAGTTGGATTAATTAGCTGTCGAATTAACCTCCTTAGACCAGGGTTAAGCTACTTGAAGCTTAATGGAGATATTTAGCCATTTATGAAGCTATTTGGAACGAAATGCTATGTTTGAGCGAACTAATGCAAATGGGATTTTCCTTCGCAGCAGTCTTCGAGCTTCGTTGAGCTGAATTTGTACCCTTAGAAGCTGGTGGAAGCTGCTCTAACCTAGGGTAAGCTAGAACTTCAGTTAGAAAAACTGAAAATCGTAAGTTTCCGGCTATATTTATTAATAGTCAATGATTTTGACGCCGTTTTTGATATTGTTCGCAACGAGAAGGTATTTGACCTTGAGATCGCCTTCGTTTGCATTGGAGGGCTTCGGAAGCTTAACGTGAGTAATAGAACTAACAAAACATGAATTGTGGAATTGAGCTCACTTGTTATATTAGAATTGCCTGAAATTGGATTGTATAATCGGCTCGGTGCGTTTTTACCTTATTTTCAGCATGTTGGGACTTTGTTGAGCTGATTCTTGGGACGTCTTGTGACTGCTTTGAGCATAGTACGAGGTGGGTCGGACCTAACCAGAGCAGGTGAAGCTCCTCTATGTTCTATATGTCACTAATAGAGAATCGATATACTTGTGTGTTATTGTCACTCTATGTATTACTAAGGATTAGGGACATCCGTGTGATTAAGCCTTACATAATGGAAATAGAGCCTCTATGAAGTAGAGAGCACTCATGCATAAGTGTCTTTATGCTATATTTATGTTTATATTATATTAGTTTAAGATTACTAATGGACATAATGATGTGATTTTGGAAAGTAGAGAAATGACATGCTTTATCGTCATGAGTAGTGGAAAGATTCTAATGCCATATGTAAATTAGCATTACCCCTGTATGCTTACTAAACTAGTGATTCTAGTTTGTTGTTAATATTTGTTATACTGAATGTCGATCAAATGGATCGAGAACCGAGAATATGTGAACTAAAAATATGATATTGAGACATTGTTGGACTGTTGACTTGCTTGCTTGATCGTGTCATTTCGCACATGCTTGTGAGGGGTAGCATCCTAAACCGGCACTCCGAGTTGCTACGCGACAGTTTGCGCCGGCCGGGGATTGGGTGCCGAAGTGGATTGCCGTGCGGGAGGATATACTTACACGGGGACCATTAGCGCGGCGCAAAGCTGGACTATCCTTGAGGCTAGATCCCTGTGAATGAAAGGAAAGTGCTTAAAGGAAAGTCTGCGATCAGTAATGGAATAATTACCAGTTACAGTGTACAGACGTAAGTTATTCACACTTATGCTACGCGGTTTATGACTATATGTAGTAGCCAATGCATTCTATCCTTCAGTGATTCATATGTTGATGCTATGATCACATGTTTGTACATTTCATCTATTTGTTACATGGCGTTGAATGTTAGCATGAAATATGATCATGCAAATTACTGCTTCTTATATCCATTCTGCTACATCTGAGCCTAAGTGGTGTAATTCGCCGAGGTGCGGCTATACCACTGGGAAACTATGTTAATAGTTCTCACGCCTTTTGGTGTTGTTTTACGAGCCTGTTACGGAGAGGCTAGGGATCGTGGCAAGGGAGTCAGCGCCTAGCTAGGGCACTACTAGGACCGTGCTAGTCGCACACCTTGCTTGAGCTCGGGTACCGGCCGGGCGTGATGTCCATCATATAATAGAGAGACCACATGTTCATTCTTTTTGTACACCCGTGATGTATATTTACTTTCGGGAGTTGATAGTATAGTAGTGTTACCTTCCTTTTTTGCTGCAGATCATGGTTTGTATACACTTTGATTTTGACATCGGATTTGGAATACTCTTTGTTATCGATTTACTTTGCTCGAATCAGGATAGGCTCTCTTGTTTTACTTCCTATCGACTTGCTTCATCGTAGACGCACCTTATTACTGATGGTTTATGGCGGTCTGTGCAACGTGCCGGATATGCTTCCGTGTACCGGCGTGGACAGATTATAGTGGTATCAAGCTTAGGTTGAGTCTTAGTAGACGCTTGTTAAACCTTAGGCTGGTTGGACTATAAGGATAGGTCGTGAAGAGACAATGTCTATCTCGAGGTTGTTGTTAGCGAAGAGTACTTCTTGATTGGTAATTTATAAACTCCCGAATGTAAGGAGTTGATCGGGATGTGGCAAGTACTAACTTTTGCAGAGGTCACGTTGGCGGCGACAACAGTACATCGGGAAGTTAAGGTAGGCGGTACATTTCATTACTTTCGCTTGATTAGCTGGTTTATAATCCTCAATGAGGGTCAGATAGTATAGGGTTTATTGACCTATGTTTGTTTTTTTGTGTTGGCAGTTCAAGATGCCTAGACTCGTTCTTGGACCCGCGCGGTGCGGCTTGAGGGCCGCTGCGGAAGTAGGTAGAGACTTTCCGTCACGTCGGGGTCCAGTGAGCCTTCCATGATTGAATCCAGCTTTGCGCGTTGACAGTAGTTGGTTATCAGCAGGCCGCGGCAGCACGACAGCAGATGGACGCTGCGCGTCGGCAAGGATGACAGGATGAAGAGGTTAGAGATCTCTATTACGCGCAGACGACCGATAGAGAGATTCCAGGTCTGTACCTCCGAATTCTGACTAATATTACCAGAGAGGTGCAACCACAGTGAGAGCACGTCACCGGTACCGATACACCCCAGTAGCTCCGAGGGCAGAGACCGACAGGAGACAGTAGTATCGCTACCAACCGAGTACCTGTACAATAGCTTGAGGACAGTGTGTACCCGAATGGTGGGGGTTGAGGACAGAGCGGATGATTGGAACGACTGAATGAAATTCGTGCATGCAAACGCCTCCAGTGTCTTGAATGGGCAGAAAGAATCATTGGTGTTGAAAATGGTTAATGCATGGAAAACTATTCTATGAACACTTTTTGAGGAGCGTACCGAGTTTGGTTTGCGACACCACCACCTTGAATGGCGAGGCTTACAGGTGGTTGGGATGGACTATCGGGAGGATCCCGTGCTGATTTGTCTGCTATCACGTGGAACAAGGTTCAAGGAGTTGTTGTTGATACAATATTCCACAGAGTGTGAAGAGCAGATGAAAGGGATCTGAGGAACTTGAGACAGGGGACAGGAAGTGGCTGAGTACGAGCGAGAGTTCTCGTCGATTACTGCACTGTGTTCCTTTTGTATCCGAGACAGAGGACAGGCCGTATCTTTGAGGTGGGTTTTGCAGGCACTGCGATTTTCCAGATTGTCCAGCGTGCAAACCTCTCCACTTACTCCGGGAGGTCGTGAACCGAGCCTTTGTATCGTGGAGAAAGGGCGAAAATCCATGAAGGAAAGTAGACGTTGTGGATCGAGGGTAAGGGAAATGACCAGTAGCTGAGAAGCAGTGGTTCAGCAGGCCTTCAGGAGACCGCCAAGTATCGCGAGGGACAGTCAAGGACAGTCGAGGGTCGAGGTTCTTCGTACTGCGTGGCGGCACCGAGCGTCGTCGACCACCGCGTTGTGTTATCTGTGGTGGGCCCTCGTACCGCCACAGTGTTCCACAGCGTGGGGCAGGATGGTTTCTTGGCGCCAGGATGGCCACTTCTTCAGAGTGCCGAGGGTTCTTTGCCTGCACCTCGCAGCTTCTGCACTGCCTCTTCAGCTCCAGAGCCAGGGCACGCCCGAAGCAGCCTTATCAGTCTAGGCGACCACTGGACAGCGGCATCGGAGAGTTCACAGCTAGGGTTCGAAGTGGGCGGATGTATGCCGCCGAGAACTGAGGGCGCACAGCCGCGACAGGAAGGTCGTGCCAGTATTATAAGCTTTAATGATATCGTGTTCGGCATTATTTGATACTTGGTGCTTCGCATGTCCTTTTTGATCGCAGTTCGCCGAGTTGCATAAGCATACAGTTAGTACCTACTTTGCATTTTGGGACGAGTGAATGTACCTAGACAATACCTGGATTATTTGTGAAGTATTGGCCCTCGCGCCGCAGTGGGTAGCGACTGGATATCATTGGATTCTGCACTACACAATAGGTGAGATTTGATGTAGGTATTGGGTATGATTGGTTGAATAAGTATTATGACACATTAGATTGCACGAACGAACGTGACCTTTCGGGAACCGGTCCACACAGGAGTTGGTTTAATAAAGGGTGCAGAGTATTGGTTCGCATGCCATTAAGGTCTTCGCAGAGCACGACATTGATTCGCTGAGGGGTTGTGTAGCCTTAGCTTGGCTAGCATTTTATAGTGAACTGAAAAACCGTCAAGAATTGATGATATTCCAGTTGGCTGAGAATTCGGGATGTGTTTCCAGCTGATTGCGGGCCATGCCACCTGTATAGGGAAGGGATTGGTGATTGATTCTTGCCTGGGACAACTCACTATTTCTAAGACCCTATAGAAATGGCACCCGCTGAACCTGATGGTTGAGCTCTTCCCTTGGGTGGCCGTACCCACTGGGAACTATGGAGTTAGTTCTCACCCGACGTTGTTTCGGGGTGTTACAGGTTCACACGCGAGCGGCACGGCGGCGCGGGGAAAGGGCGTAGCTCCGTAGTTTGCGCCCTACCACAGAGACCAGATAGCAACACCCTGAGTCGGCTACTTAGGGATATGGAAAATGAAAGAACAAGATGTATCAAACTTGTAATAAATTTGCAATAATTTGATTGTATTTGGAAGTAAGAATCAAAGAATCAAATGTGATGAAATCTAAGAATGTAAAAATGTAATATATGAGATGAATGCTTGTAATAGCAAGTAGATTTATGTTTTGATACTTTCTTATGCAATCTTTGGTTGAAATGTGTTCCTAGTTGGAACTTCGTACATTGTATTGATTGCGACGCCTTGAACGTACAGGGAAGACTCTGTCCGCGGTACAGGAAAAACCCTGTCCGTTCGGCGGTCTGTTGGCGTGCCCGAATCCGACCAAAGAGGCAGGCTCGGGGCGTGACAGCGGAGCTCCTTCATAATGCGCTGGGGTCACCGGAGCTGATGCAACCGATAAAGCCGCTGGGGCCCTCGTCGGGCAATTGCGGCTGATATGCCCATCCTGGCCGCAAGTGTAACATTTCCCCTGCCGATGCCTACATTGCGACGCTCTGTGGCCCCTACCGCAAATAATGCATCTCTGCGCCCCACGATCCCCCGTCTGTGTCCGAGGGTACTTCGGAGGCTTCTTAGAGCTTGTTTGTCCTCCCGAGCCACCGCCCTGTCGCTTCTTCCCCTTCTCTTTGTCAAATGTCTCGCGCTCCTCGCGCTCGCAAGTGTTCCCATGCTCGACCCACAGAGCACGATCCAACACCTCCGCAAAGGTATGGAACTTGAAAGCATGAATGTCACGCCCCAGGACCCAGTGGAAGCCCGCTCGGCACGTGCCCAGACCCGCCATATGTCTAAAACATACAAGGCGTCTAAAACAAAACGATAAAATATAGCAAATAAAGGAAATGTAAAGATATCAGAGCATTATACAACATCTAGCATCTAAAGCAGTGTGAAGAGTAGAGAGCTAAAATCACTAAATAAACCATAAAGTAAATACAATAGGAATCCCAATACAAAAGCTAAACAAGTACAAAAGTGGTCTCTCTATACATGGTACTCAAAATCTCACTTTCTCTAATACAACAAAAGAAAGAGTAACCACCTAAGCTCAAAAGTAGCTCCTCTCTATCTAGCTAGGCGACACCCTTGCCGCGATCCCGTACCTCCGCCGGTGCTGAAGGCTCTGAAAAGGAAACATAAAAACAGAGGCGTGAGAACTATTAAATAATAGTTCCCAGTGGGCAATTACTGACTTCAGTGAAATGCGCCACTAGGCCCAAAAGCTACAAAAAGGGGTCAGTAAACAAGTATAGACAAAAACGATAAGTACAATGAGTAAATAAACAAGAATGCTTGCTACCACAAGATATCTCTACTTAGCATGATTTTGCTCAAGTAACAAAAGGCTACACTAGTATGAATGTACCAAAGTATCACTAGTATGATGTCCCCGTGCTAAATAGTAAAGATGTCATTGTTTACTATTCTAGTCAATGTCCACATAGCATAATAAATGCTCAAAGTCAAATCTGAAGAGACCCACCCGAAGGCTGTCTATGGCCCTGAGACCCACCCGTAGGCTGTCTGGCCGTTGCCGAGCCTAATGGCCCCATGATAGTCAACATCCCCACCCTAGGGATGAGCCTAGCCCACGGCAATCCACTTCGGCACCCAATCCTGCACGGCGAACATGTATCGGGATGGCCATCTCCGGAGTGCCGGTTTGTAGGGAGCGACCCTCACAAGCATGTGCGAATGAGCACAATGGCAAGCAAGCAATGATCTGTCTCAAGTACCAAGTCGTCATGTCTAACAACATGGAATACGTCACATCTCTTATAGGCCTATCTCTATGTCATCATGTCTCTAACATGGAATATAAAAGATGTCAATGGCCTATCACTAAGTCCCAGATAACAGTTGCATAGTTTGCTAATTCAAGTGCCCCTTTATGACACTTTTGGTCTCTATGTCCAAGCATAATAATTATGTTCATGAATGCATAATTCTAATCATTTTCATCGTACGAGACAAGTACCCAACTCGAAAAAGAACCACTTCTCACATGCATGCTAAAAACCCAGAATACCCTACTATATAGAGTGAAAATTTCATCATACATAAGGCATGCATTTTAAGTGTTCTAAAATTCACATAAATCCTATTTAACATGAATATACAATCAAATTGACGTTACAACAAGTATAGAATACATAGGGGCCATTTCGCCCCGACTTCATGAAGTCAAACCCACCACAACTCTTGCAACTCTTCGTAAGCTCCGACGAAGATGCCCACTAGTCTCCTAGCACTCTAAAGATGTAGGAACAAGAGTCAAACGGACCTTACGAACAATACAAGGCTCAATCAATAACCTACTAAGCAAAAAGACCAAAATCTCACTTATAGTGTAGAAATCTCTTTCCAAAGCTCAAATGGAAACTAGATCTCTTTCAAAGCAACCTAAACTAAGGTTCTAATCCAATTAGATTAGCTCAAAAAGCCTCTAATCAAAAAGCCCCAAATAAACCCTAGGTTTCTCATTCTAGGGTTTCATCTCCCAAAATTCACCAAAACTATGTCTAGAAGGGAGAAACAAGCAACTAACCTCTAGGAAGCTCCAAACCAAGCTCAAAATTTTTTAGGGTTGAAGACTGATCCACCACTAAGCTCCAAAAGCAAGCTCCAACCCACCAAAAGGAAGAAGAGAGGGTGAGAGTGAAGCTCCAAGTCCTCAACAAGCTCTCCTTCTCCTTCCTTCTTCTCCTTCTTCTCCTTCTCTCTCTAAAAGCAAGTGGGAGGGTGACATGAGGGAGAAAGGGAAGTGAAATGGCCATATAGGCCCTCTAGTGTAACAAAATCCAAAAAAGTCCCTCAACTTTGCAACCTGTGCAAAGCCCGGACTGGGCAGATTTCGTCCAGAGGGACCGGTCTCTCCCTGCTTGGGACCGGTCTCTCAAGTCCATTCTGCAAAACCTGCTCTCGGGAACCAGTCTCTCCCCGCATAGGACCGGTCTCTCCCTGCGAAATGCGCTCGGGGACCGGTCTCATCCACCGGGGACCGGTTGCCTCACCAGGGGGACCGGTCTCTCCCCGCAGGGACCGGTCCCCGAGAGTAAAACTCTCAGGACTTAGCTGAAATTTCAGGATTCGAACTTTTTAGGTCGGAACACCTTCTACGACCCTCCACAAAGCGTGAAAAAGCTCAGAACACATCCAATAACTCGAACCTCGCAATTTGCACAGGTCCAGTGTGTTACAATGAACTAGTCGGAACACCCCGGGCCGGAGTCCCCTCACGAAGCAATCCGCCCGATTTTGCTCCGTCCTCGCCACGTCCGGAACGCAGTTCAGGAGATGGGTGAACTCCCGCTCATACTCCCGAACCGTGCGATTACCCTGCTTGAGCTTTCTGAAGTCCTCCCTCATCTTCCTTTTATCACTGTCGGGGAAGTACTCCGCAAACATCAACCTTCGGAACTCTTCCCAATTAATCGGGGGAAGATCCGGAGAACGGTCCTGCTTCACTCTCTTTCACCACACCCTGGCCTGCTTATCGAAGCAATGCCCCGCCAAATTCACTTTATCCAGCTCCTGGGTGTGGATGTCCTCGAACAGGGTCTCCATCGAGGCTAACCAAGTCTCCACTATCCAAGGATCAATCATTTCTCCATCAAACGTGGGCGGGTGGAACTTCGTAAACCTGGTGAGGGCCGTGTAACCACGCTCTCGCTCCACTTCCTCAGCCGCAACATCGGGCGTAGGAGAACTCGACGCCGCAGGAGGGATGTGTCACGCCCCGGGACCCAGCGGAAGCCCACCTACCCGCCATATATCTAAAACATACAAGGCGTCTAAAACAAAACGATAAATAAAGCAAATAAAGGAGATCTAGAGATATCAGAGCATTGTACAACATCTAGTATCTAAAGCAGTGTGAAGAGTAGAGAGCTAAAATCACTAAATAAACCATAAAGTAAATACAATAGGAATCCCAAATACAAAAGCTAAACAAGTACATAGGTGGTCTCTCTATACATGGTACTCAAAATCTCTCTCTCTCTCTCTAATATAACAAAAGAAAGAGTAACCACCTAAGCTCAAAAGTAGCTCCTCTCTATCTAGCTAGGCGACACTCTTGCCGCGATCCCGTGCCTCCGCCGGTGCCGAAGGCTCTGAAATAAAATCACAAAACAGAGGGCGTGAGAACTATCAAATAATAGTTCCCAGTGGACAATTACTGACTTCAGTGAAATGCGCCACTAGACTCAAAAGCTACAAAAAGGGGGTCAGTAAACAAGTATAAGTACGAGTGATAAGTACAACGAGTAAATACAAGAATGCTTGCTACCACAAGATATCACTACTTAGCATGATTTTGCTCAAGAATAAAAGGCTACACTAGCATGAATGTACCAAAATATCACTAGTATAATGTCCACAAGCTAAATAGTAAAGATGTCATTGTTTACTATTCTAGTCAATGTCCACATGGCAAGATGAATGCTCAAAGTCAAATTTGAAGAGACCCGCCCGAAGGCTGTCTGGCCCTGAGACCCACCCGTAGGCTGTCTGGCCGGTGCTGAGCCTAATGGCCCCGTGGTAGTCAACATCCCCACCCTAAGGATGAGCCTAGCCCACGGCAATCTACTTCGGCGCCTAATCCCGCACGGCGAATATGTATCGCGTTGGCCACCTCCGGAGTGCCGGCTTGTAGGGAGCGACCCTCACAAGCATGTGCGAATGAGCACAATGGCAAGTAACCAAAAGATTTGTCTCAAGTATCAAGTTCTCATGTCTAATAATATGGAATACGTCACATCTCTCATAGGCTTATCTCTATGTCATCATGTCTCTAACATGGAATATAAAAGATGTCAATGGCGTATCACTAAGTCTCAGATAACAGTTGCATAGTTTGCTAGTCCAAGTGCCCCTTTATGACACTTTTGGTCTCTATGTCCAGTGCATACCGAAGACCTCGAAATTCCTTTATGTCTAAAGTGTCATATTTGAGCATTTGTATGTATTGAGCATATTGCATAGTAGGGTTATTGTGAGCTTCTTATTGCATGTTGTAAGTTCAAATGCATGTGAAATACAAGTGAGAATCTATAAACCCTATGTATGAATGAAAAATGGCAAGAACTTAGTGGATTAGAGAACAAGTGTGACATATTGACATAAAGGTAGTGAGTGACATTGAAGAGCCAAGAACACTGGAGTTGAACACTTAGAAAACAAGTGTGACATGAGTAAATGAGTACCAAGAACAAGGTAGTGTGTATGACACTAGTGTAAGTCAAATAATGCAAGTGAAAAGAAAAGGTAACATTGTGACATTATGACATAGCAACCTTAGAGTTAAGGGTCATATGTACATTGTTTCCTTATAGTTAAGGAATGGATTGAACTTGACATCTTTATAGTTGAGGATTGAATCATACTCACCTGTAAGTCCTTGCTCCGGGGTGGTAGCTCCCCCTCGGGCGATGTGCTCTGGAATTGTCATCACTGGGTCGTAGTAGTCTCCCCAGAGGACGGTCCCGTCGGGCGTAGTAGTCTCCCCGATACTTGAGATTTGAGTTTGTGAGTCTATTGAGGGCGAAGCCTACGGGCTAGCCAAGAGATTGGGTAATGAAACTATAATCTTGCATTCATCATGAGTATTCTATCGAGCATCATATTACTTATCGTTCAGGCATATTAGCTGCATTTGTATAGTTTGGTTACTATCTATATCTCTTTTCTTCTATTATGCCTGATTTAGACCTAGTGGGAAGGTCGGCGTGGTTGGTTGCCGAACCCACTGGGAACTTTGTTGTAGTTCTCATCCCACTATTTCCACAGAGCTGGGACCGAGCGAGCCGACGGACGACCGCGGTAAGGGCATCACACCCTAGATAGAGACCACTCGAGATGGTTTCATATTTTGTAGTTGCATTCCCTTTATTATCATCTTTTGTATTTGATGATTCTAGATGCTTATGAGTATGATGTAAAAGATATTTACTTTAAATATCAAAAGTTATATTTTGGAGCATTGTGATGTAAAAAGAAATGATGAAAGAGCATATAAAGGAACTTGATTAAAGGAGTATACTTGTATGTGATTTAAAGTTAATCATATTACTTGTTGAAGTTTAGTTTAGTACTTTCACTTTGGCTATTGCTTGCCCTCGTGCAAGCCATTATGTATGCTTCCGCAAGTGCAAATTTCATACTCTATCTGTACCTGTTGTTGAGCCTTGGGCGGACAGGGGAGGCTCTGTCTGTTCGGCGTCTGTTCGACGCGTTCGAACCGGCCAAAAGGATCAGGCTCGGGGCGTGATAGGTAAGCTGTAATATATGTTTTCTGTGCACTGTGTCGGGTTCCGGTCGCCTTTCCGGCGATTCGAGGACACCCCGACACTCCCGAAAGTGAGCACGATGATCCCTGATCCGTACTTAACATCGTTCTCACCTCCGTTGGGGTCAACGATGCCCCAGTTTGCGTGTTAGACACGATGTAGGTGCTGTGTGCGCTGTTTCGCTGAAGTTCGCATCGCTCGCGCGCTCGCCACAGTGGCCGCCCGTGCTCCGAAGTGTGAGCACGGCCTTTGGCACATCGAGACCTATTAGCGAGTGTCTCGACCTAGCTAGAATGCCCTCAGTTTGCGCTGTTGGGCCGTAAAACTCCGAAAATCACATAAAATGATGTGATTTTATGTAGTCGCAAGGGTTTTTATGCAATGTTACGTTGCATAGTTGCTATGGGCAGCGTGTGTGGGTAGTAGTTGACCTCTGGACTGGTTGTCTAAGGCCCCAAGCCTTTTCGAAAATCGGATGGTGATTTTCATTGCGTTTTTCGGCGAAATCCGGCGACGGAACGCATTTTCGATTCGAAATTCTTCCGACGGTACCTCACGATAAATTGTATGGTCGATGAGCCTTGTTGGCTGATCATTCGCGTCGTTTTGAGGGTTCGAAAATGACGAGTGAACGACGGTGGGTCCCGGTGTCGAATTTGACGCTCCCGGGAACTTGGATCGGAACGATTATCCGGCGATAATCGTTTCAAGGTGAGGATGTGTGTTTGCTGCCTGATCACACAAATAACTGTGTTTAGTGCTAGCAGGCGACTCGTGACATGAGTCGGTGAGTTCCGGAATGATTTGTGGGTCCCGGCGGAGTCCCGGTGCGAGTTTCGGGACTTCCAGCGAGTTACAGCAATCGGTTTTGGGAAACCGATTTTCGTGAGTTTACTAGTGGGGAATGTGAGTTTGTGTTTCCTATATGTGGGTTTGGATAGTAACCCGGTGGACGCTTCGTAGGTCCGGTTGACCTTCTTTCGCAGTCGGGAGATCAGTGCTACGTACGTACAGGTGGGTACTTCGACCCAAAGTCGGTACAGTGGTGTACGCTCGGTGACATTCCCTTCACTCTTTCCTTGTCGTTTATCTTGCATATTATATGTTGAACCTAGCACCTATACCATGCTTCTTTATTGCTCTACTTAGTTGGTTGCATACCCAGTATCATATTTTAGAAGCAGAGCGGTTTTGTGATTATCTGTGAGATCTATGACCTAGTCGGTCAGTTCGTTGCATCTGGTATTGTGACCTAGTTGGTCGGTTCTTGTATCTTGTACCTGTGACCTATTCGGTCAATTCATTGCATCCGTTATTGTAACCTACTTAGTCGATTGGACTACTTGGTGACCTACGTGGTCAGTATACCCTGAGGGGTTGGATTGTCGGCTAGTTGCCGATGTTTGGCTATTGAGCATATCAGCATCGATCGCCACTGCTCGTACGCATTTCATGAACACCAGCGGCCTGATCCACCGCAAGAGGGTGTTCTTTTCTGGAAAAGTGTTTCGGAGTGCCAGCCCGTGAGCCCAAAAGGCATTATATGCTTTTAGACCCGGGTGCTTTATGCGAGGGTCATATGCTTTTAGACTCGGGTGCTTATGCGAGAGTCATTTACATGTTAGAGCAGTTATGGCACAGGCCTGAGGTGTTGCGGACCAATATGGCTATTTCAGATTGGGTATTTTGGACTTGTTGTCTGGTTGATGCATACATACAGTAGCGGTAGTTGTTCATTATACCTCTTGTTTGTTTATTATTGTTGCTACTGTATTACACTTACCCATACCTTTGTTTATTCTCCGTGACTGGTGAGTACCCTTCGCCCTCGTCGGCTTGCGGTACCCACTGGGAGGGAAGACATGTTTACATGTTCTCACCCCCCACCGCCATTATAGGTGACGTCGCGGGTCCTAGTGGGACGATTCGTAAGGAACGTACTTAGCGATCAATAGAGCCACCGTCCCGTTATTTGGTTGAACTCTTAAACTCTGTTTCTTTTAAATAAATGACTTAGACAACATTTATGGTTCAGTATTTTATGTTAATTGAATAAATGAAATTTTCATGAATGTAAAAAGGGATTTATGGATTCTTGCGGAATGAAAGTGATTTTCTACCCCTCGTGGTAGCGAGTATTAAAAGGAAAAGGTTTCCGTGTGGGAAATAGTTTTTGAAAAGGGTTTTCTTGGTTTTCATGACTTAGTGTTTCAAAACGAGTTTTCGGGTAGGAAACATTTTAAACTGATAGATGTGTATTCATGGATAATTGTGTTGTATCGAATGTGAATGTGAATAGTGTATGAATACGTGAATGTTTATATGTGTGGTTGTATTTGGTATCTTGTATCTTGTACTTGTGCGACGCCGTGCAAATACAGGGAAGATTCTATCCGTGTGAACAGTGAACTCCCTGTATTTGTGGCGGATCTGGCATACCCTGGGGGTCAGATTTTTTAAAAAAAAAAAATTGGGCACTTCCGTAATGACTTTTAAACTCTCAAAGAGACCCCGGGGCGTGACATAACCGAAGGGGTCTTTTGAAATAATGGAGGAACATATGAGGGGTATATTGGAAAGAAAAAAAAAAGTATGGGTAAATAAGATATTTCCGAAGTTTTAAGAGGTATATAGGGAATTATCCATTTTTAAAATGATGCAGTTTGAAATTTAGAATTTAAAAATTTAAATTTACAAAAAATATATTTTATCTTAATTAAGTTTTTAAATTTTAAATATTTGATTTTATATGGGATTTTTGTAAATTCTAATTTTTTTTGTGTAATTCTTATTGTTCAGATTCAGAATTTAGAATTTTGCAACATTGCATCAAATATCTTGATGCAGTTCCGATTAGAAATTTGAATTTTAAACTTGAATTTGAAACTTTAGGTAATACATAATTCAGCTAGGTAATTAGAAATTCCATAATATTTTGCCTGAAGTCTATTCGGTTTGCAGCGCTAATTGCATAAGAACCCAGGCAATTTAGTTGTGCTGTTGAGGGTAAGGCGTTAGGCAGGAAGGTCATTGATAAATTATGCCGGTGCTATAGTTTTGAATTTGTTGGAAAAGAGTTTGTGTATGATGGGGAAAAGATGTTATTAACATTAGTGCCTTTCCCACGAAACAATTTTGAGAACTCAGAATTCATATTTAGAATTAAGAACTTAGAATCTTGAGTTCAGAGTGCGAAATTATATAAAAGGTTGGTTATGGTAATCTTACTAAAACAAACAAATCAAATTTCAAGTTATATAGTATTCGAATCAAACCATACAATTGAAGACAGTAGCAAATTATATTAGACGGTAAAAAGAAAAAGAATTATAGGCATCATGAAGAATATAGTAAAAATAACTATATTTTAGTTAGACTCCCCAAGCTGCCAAACATTATTAGATTGGCGCTAGTTTAACTGGCTTACTTTCTTCACGGAAGCCTGACGTATTTGGAATTCTTAATTGAACCAAGATATTCGATGCATATAAAAGTTTAGAATTGAGAATTCTGCTTTAAATTGCATAAAGATTTTTTATGCATATAAACGGCTCAATGACTCAAAGATGTTCATGGATGTTTAATTTTGCTTTTTATTGTTTAATTAGTTTATACTGTGTCCTAGCCAATTGCCAAATGACAACTTCAAATAAAAGGAGAAGAAGAATTTATAGAACAGTGCCTAATCCACCAAGAACTATATATGATGAGTTCATAGAAAGAGCCTGTGCATATGAGGCTAGGTATCTAATTAAGCTATAGAACATTTCAGATTTAAAGAAAAATTATAAGCTTACTAAGTGATTTATTATTTGCATATAAGACATATACAAAGGTTTACTTAACACGCTAAGAAAGAAGAAAATAAAAGATGAAGCAAATAAAGAGAAATAAAATAAAAAATGCAAATTGAAAAGTTGATGGCCGGTATCTTTTCTCTAAACTATTAATATCAACATGATGCCCAAAATTAAATTATATCGGTATAAAACAAACTAATGATAAAGACTACACAAAAACCAATTAACAAAATTATTTACCTCCTAAAGTAAATGCATAAGCCATATGTAAACCAACGGAAAACTTTATAGGGAATAAAAAATCAGGAAAAAAATGTGAATCGCACAATAGAAGTTTGACAACTCTTCTCTAAATTGTCAAGCTCAAAACGGTGCCTAAATCTAAGTTATATCCATAGAAACCAAACAATAAATAGTTAAACATGAAAAATCCACACCTTAATCAATAGAAATAAAGCTCAGCAAATCTACTAAATCAGAGACTAAAACTTGAAGATCAACCAAATTTAAACAAAGCGAAAATATAATTTTATGATATATATTATTAGGAGAGGTTCTAAAATGATTAACTTCATATATACACGTAGATTATAAAGATAAATTATAAATATTGTTTAGAATAGGCATAATCTCCATTACATTTATATATATTGCTAAGAAACAGCATATTTATATATAATCCTTCATTGCTTGTCTTCAAAGCCTTCGCCATCACTACAAAGCAAACAACGTAATATGAGTGTTACTGTGTCAAATTATTCTATAAGTAAAGAGGAAATGCATATTAAGTAATACCTAACGCAATGTCTTGGGAATTCATATAATTTATCAGATGTGTGCGCCGAACTGTCGATGACAAAATATTTAATAATTTTAATGTCAATAGGAAGAGTTCCAAAATTTTTAAGGCTAAAAGTTAAAAGCTGATAAAAGTGCATTACCTAGAAGAGCTGCCTGGAGTTGGAGAAATCCCTTTTAATAATTCTGTGCAAGCTTGTTTCTTATTAGGAGATAAGTCAAGTTGGTCTTCACATTTTATAAATATATTATCCCTATTCTGTCCTTTTCCTTTTGAATCATTATTCAGGGTAAAAATTTTGAACACTTTAAAGATGGAACGCTTGATCTAAATCTTTGTGAATCAAGTACAATTTGGAAAATATGTCACACCCCGAGCCTGATCTTTTTGGCCGGTTCGAGTGCGTCGAACAGACGCCGAACGGACAGAGCCTCCCCTATACGCCCAAGGCACAACAACAAGTATCAATAGAGTAAAATTTGCACATGCGAAAGCAAATATGATGGCCTGCACGAAGGCAAGCAATAGCCAAAGTGAAAGCATTAAACAAAACATCACAAGTAATATGATTAAATTTAAATCACATATATGCATTCAACTTCGAAGTTCTATTACAATCTTTGCATCATTTCTTTTATACATCTCAAATCTCCAAAATAAACCTTTGCATTTAACATCATANTATGATTAAATTTAAATCACATACATGCATTCAACTTCGAAGTTCTATTACAATCTTTGCATCATTTCTTTTATACATCTCAAATCTCCAAAATAAACCTTTGCATTTAACATCATAAAGTATCTTTAATACATTTGCTCTAAACATCCCTAATCATCATCAAAGTACAAAAGATGATATATATATAAAAGGGGTATGTACTACAAAATGTAAAGTATCTCGGGCGGTCTCTGTCTAGGGCGCGATACCCTTACCGCGATCGTCTGCCAGCTCGTTCTGTCCCAGCTCTGTGGAAATAGTAGGGTGAGAACTACAACAAAGTTCCCAGTGGGTTCGGCAACCAACCACGTCGACTTTCCCACTAGGTCGAAATCAGGCATAATAGAAGAAAGAATAGATAGTAACCAACTAACAAATGCAGCTAATATGCCTGAATAATAAATAATGTTATGCTCGATAGAATGCTTATGATGAATGCAAGATTACCATCTCAGTGCCCAATCTCGTGGCTAGCCCGTAGGTTTCGCTCTCAACAAACTCACGAACCCAAATCCCTATTATCGGGGAGATACCCGCTACAACCCGACGGGACCGTCCTCTGGGGAGATACTCGCTACGACCTAGTGATGACAACTCCGAAGCACATAGCCCGAGGGGGAGCTACCGCCCTCGAGCAAGGACTATGGGTGAGTACGATCAATCCTCAACTTTAAGGATTCCAAGTTCAATCCATTTCCTATCTTTAAGAAAAACCATGCTCATATGACCCTTAGCTCAAAGGTTGTTATGTCATAATGTCACTATCACACATTTACTTGCATTCTATACTTTCACTAGTGTCATATACACTACTTGTTCATGTACCCACACACTCATGTCACACTTGTTTTCTAAGTGTTCAACTCTAGTGTTCTTGACTTATCCATGTCACTTACTATCTTTATGTCAATCATGTCACATTTGTTCTCTAAGTCCACTAAGTTCTTGTCATTTATCATGCATACATAGGGTTTGTTAATTCTCACTTTCGTACTAGTATTCCACATGCATTTGAACTCACAACATGCAAGGAAGCTCACAAGTAATCCCTACTATGCAATTATGCTCAATACATACATATGCTCAAATATGGCACTTTAGATATACAAAGAAGTTCAAGGTTGTCGGAATGCACCACCCACCTTAGATGGTTAAGAGGATGCTACGGTTCAATTCTTGAGATTTTAGGGCGCCTACTTTCTCGCCTGCGGCAAAACGAAGTCAAATTAGGCTTTTTCTTAATAACTTTATCTAGACCTTTTCGTATCGTCGAACTGAGTTGCCCAACGTGTCGAGAATACCCCTAATTAGGTTTTCAAGAGGTCAATTTACCTCAGAAACAACCGGAGGCATAATCCCCAAAATCCATGCCCTAACAATGCCATAATGGAATTTCTTCTAGATTGATCTTATCTCTAAGCAAATACTAGCTTAAAATCACCTAGGAAGCATTCTAATACCATTACTAAGCCATTCCAAACATCCCTAGGGCATCTACTTCATACCCTAGATGTTCATCATGAGAGGACCTTGAGAAAACTATAGTTTTCATGGATTTCAAGGTTCGTTCGACGTTTCTACGGTTATTAGAGGATCAAAATTCCAAAACTTAAGGTAAGAATCCTAACCCTAGAGCCATTCTTGCACAAAACTCACCTTAGCCATAAGCTCACCCAAGTCCACCTTATTGGAGAGCCTCTAAACCTTCAAATCCTCTAAAACTCCACCAAAATCCCTTCTCCTTCTTCTTCTCCTTAGCCTTTGGAGAGAGATTCCTAGAGAGAGAGAGGGAGGAAATAGGTTGGAGATGGTGTTCACAGCTGCTGTGAACCAATGGGTGTGTTGGGGTATTTTATAAGTTGCAACAATAGCAACAAAGCCCCCCAAAAAGTCGTACTTGCAGTAGACGAATTTGGTGCTGCTAGAACAAAGTGTACCGGTACACGGGATTTTGTACCGGTACATTTTCTGCGTAGAGGCAACCGGAGAGCAAGGTTCTCGGTTTCGTAGCATTTGTACCGGCACACTTTCAAAGTGTACTGGTACACTTTCAATTTTTTTTCTCAAACTCGAGAGCATACTTTTCTCGGGCTGCAAGGCTGTATCGGTGACAACTCGATGGTTATATCGGTACACTTTACCCAGAATGCTGGTTTTGCGCCGTTTTCGATTCTATTTCGCGCCGGTCGATGTTAAAACCCTTTTAACCCTTCTTAAACTCACTTTTAACCCTTCCAATATTGTTGGAACGCTAAATGGAACTTGCCCAACTATTTCTTTCGCACACTTCAGTCAATTTGGCTAAAGTTCGATATTTTCTACCGAGTTTCGGTTCGTTACAAAATATGTGTTTGATCAATAATTATTTTTATTATAGGAGGAAGAATGAACTTATCCGAGTTAACTGCTATAGCTAAATTCTGTGCTGGAATTTGAATCAGATCCTGCGCCAGCTTTCAAAATATAGTAAAATTTGCTATGCCGCTTCCGTCTTCGACAATGGTGCTCAATTTATACCTGATTTTGTAAGAAACATAATAATTAGTTAATAGCATGTGGCTATAAAAGAATTAGTAATCGGGTTAATATATTTAAAGGCAATAAAAGTATTCACCGCGGAATAGGAGATTGTCCATTATTGGCGCAACGGGAATACCAGAATGTATCATCACATATCTTGACGGCTGCTTTGCAATTATGACATGTTTTATACCACCAGCCGTATGATGTGTCGATTTCGACAATTTTAGCCTCACATGTGAACTTTACATTCCATTGATGAAAAGAATATAAGAAATGAAATTATATCGACAAATAGCAGAATATGAAATTTATAGAAGGTTATTTTACTATAAACTTACTTCAGCATCAGCAAAGTCAAGCTTTAGCAGTTCAGCAATTGATTTCCTATTCTCACACATTTCTTCTTGTGGGGAAATAGTTTTTTGTTCACCATAAGTAATTCGCTGGATTGTATTAGAATCCTCGTGTACTCTGCATCTAATAAGGCATATAGTAATAAAGTACATTAAGAAATAAAACGTAAAATAAGGGAAGAAATATTATATGCTGCCGAACCTATTTAGAAGTTCTTGAACTTCAGGAATTTTTAAGTTAAAAAATATCTTTGATGCTAAGCATGTTGATAAATGTACCTTTTCTATATTGGAGCAATAAACAGGAGAAA
Organism: Ananas comosus; assembly: GCF_001540865.1. Lineage (NCBI taxonomy): Eukaryota > Viridiplantae > Streptophyta > Magnoliopsida > Poales > Bromeliaceae > Ananas > Ananas comosus. The sequence goes on along the minus strand of NC_033633.1, from coordinate 5,952,630 downwards.
TAATAATTGTAAGCATGTATATATCATAATACCAAAATTTAAATTAATATATTTGCATATCAACCCTTAAATGTGCGAACTGTCATTCCGGCAAGAATTATGATAACAGAATTTTTAGCTCCTTCTGAAATATGTTTTTCATCAAAATTTGCAGCAAATTTATGCCAGAGCGTCACAGACAGGGCATTTTTGCTACAAAAGCAAGTTATATTTATTCAGCATAAATAGTAAATTTAGTTCAAATAACTTGATTCGCAAATAGAAAATCGCTTACTCAAGATCTTGTATCTCCAAATTTCTGATTGGAGTAAGAGTTTGTCCAATATATCTGTGGGTAATTTTGCTGATAGCAGTAATTTTGCCAATAACATCTATGGAATATAACACAAATAATTATTAGGTATAGACAACTATTCGAAATAAAAGCAAACACCTTTTTTTACAAATGATATCTATTAAAATGGCATTGTTGTACTATTTCTTCTCGATTTCGAAAAAAGTCGAGAAACTAAAACTATGTAATGGAATCGTTTCTGAATCTTCTTCAACTTGAGTCAATTGTGTGGATTTACTTATCTGAATCATATAGTAACGTTCAACAGCAACACATTTCCTTCAACTTGAAATAACACTGAATTTCTCAATTAGATACACAATGCCTTCTATAATTTGACATTTAAATTCTTCTGCATTTTGTTTGCATATTGTTGCTTGCATGGAAAAATCCTGATTCATATAACAATAAATATAGTAAAAATATATTTGCTGAATAAAAAGAGGGTATAACAAAATAGCAGTTTGGAGGAATCCAAATTTGAAAACCTTCTAATCCACCAATAGGCAATCTAGACTGAAAATATCTCCTTTCAAATATGGGTGTAACACACTGAACTTTAGCAAATTGTAAGGTTCGAGTGTTTGATTGGTGATCTGAGCCTTTTTGGATTTTCTATATGGTCATTGACTATGCTTCCGACCTATGACTCGCATCCCGAGGAGCCAGGGTGAAAACTTAGCGCCAAAACCTCCAAAATGAAGGATTTGGGCTGCTCTCGGGTTGAACTCTGCAGGGGAGAGTACCGGTATTGCATCGGCAGTGTAACATACCGAATTTTGATATAAAAGTAAAAATAAATAAAAATAGTGTGAGATACTATTTTTATTGGATTTAGTGGAGTAAAATATAAGTCAGAAATGTCTCGTGCTGAAATCGGAACGAAAACAGAAGATTTAGAATTTTCTGTGAGAGATGGGGCTGATATTTTAGCAGAAAATGTACAGTATCAGAAAATTACAAAAACTGGAGAATATGTCAGAATTATTTTTATGAGGCTAGATTTAAAGTTTCATGTCATTCTGACACCCGGAAGGTGGGAAATAAAATCCAACTGTTATCTGCTAGTGATTACAGTTCGGTAGAGCTTTCGGTGACCAAACAGGGGCGAAACTGGAAGATTAAAATTTCTTTCGTTAAGTTAAGTAAAACTGAGCCTGACTGTTAAATTTGAGCTCAAACGGACATTAAGAAGGGCAGGCGAAAAATATCTGTACCTGAGCTGCTAAACTGATGTGAATAGTGTATTTTTGAGGGTGTTAATTATAAAAGAAGCATTTGCTTCTTCTCTTTCAACCGAACACATACACCCACAGCACATACACACGCACGCATGGAGGGGGAGAGAAACCCTCCTTTCTCTCTCTAAAGATCTCTCTCATCTCTCTAGATCTCTCTCTAGAAATTTGAGGGTTGGTGGAGAGCGAGCTTGCGAACGCATTGGGAGAAACGGATCGAGCTTTCGTGTGCCCGTTGGAGCGGCGTGCTTCCGTCTCGGCATTCACATTTTGGTAAGCTTTTGGGATTTGGCTTAATCCTTAAGTTTAAGTGTCTAATAGCCTCTAATGTGATGTTAGCATGTTAAATCCTTAATATTTGGATTATTTGGTGCATATGTTGAGGCTAGGGTGTGAAATATGGGCTTTTGTAAAATATTTGGGTTTGATCTAAATTAACCCTACGTAAACCTAATTGCTAGGTATACGAACGCATTGGCGAAGTTGGTTCGGCGATTCGTCGAGCCTATGCGAAGATATTGAAGAAATGGACGTTCGGCTTCGTTTTCGCCTGGAGGGCCGAGGCGGCGCCCAAAAATCACAAGAACGGATCCGGAGTATCGTGGCATCAAGTTATAGACCTTTAATTTTCGGACTGCGGATTGGAGGTCGTTCGGTGGTCGAGCGTGAGATCGGGCCGAACCGGACGGCGAGTGCCGCGGGAGACCGATTGCAAGTGACTACAAGCAATCGGAGAGCGTTACGAGGTCGGTTGTGCTCACCGAAATGTCTAGCTTGCTTCCATGTCGAAGCAAAGTAATATTTCATTATTGATGCATACATGTATAGTGGTAGGTTGTATAAGGTAATATGAATGCATGAACCTTATTATGCTTGATGTTTATTACCTACCATTGAGATAAACATGTTAATACATTCAGGAATATGTTAGAGGTAATATGCATGTTGATAAATTATGGAACATGTTAGATGGCATATGAATGTTTGGTATATGTATATAAACATATAGTGGAATATGATAAATGAATATGCATGTTGACATTGTGGAGTATGCTAGATGAAAGTATGCATGATGGAAAGTTATGAAATGTGCTAAAAAGTATATTCATGTGCAATTGTGACATTGTGGCATTTGACATAACAATGAAAACTTAGAAACAAAGTGACATGTTGACATAAATGTATGAGTGGCATTAATGAATATAATCAATGCTAAAGAATGCTAGAAAGAGAACACTTAGTGTTTGTGGCATTAATGAGAACAAACGAGTGCATAAAAATGAGTATAAAGAACAAGTAGTGTAAATAAACACTAATGAAAGTAAAGAATGCAAGTAAAAGAGTGATAGTAACATTATGACATAACAACCTTAGAGTTAAGAGTCATATGTGCATTGTTTCCTTATAGTTAAGAAATGGATTGAACTTGACATCCTTATAGTCAAGGATTGGATCATACTCACCTGTAAGTCCTTGCTCGAGGGTGGTAGCTCCCCCTCGGGCAATGTGCTCCAGAGTTTTCATCACTAGGTCGTAGTAGTCTCCCCAGAGGACGATCCCATCGGGCGTAGTAGTCTCCCCGATATTTGGAATTTGAGTTGGTGAGTCTATTGAGGGCAAAACCTACGGGCTAGCCTAGAGATTGGGATCTGAGCAGTAATCTTGCATTCATCATGAATTGACTCAATACCGAGTCGAGTAGCATAGTTGGCTAAGGTAAATGTAATCTTAGGAAAGAATGACATTTGAGTAAAATGTGGCTAAGAATAAAGAGTAAAGAATGGCGAGTGATAAAGAATTGCTAATAATATAAAGAATGGTAATTGATAGAGAGTAGAATCAATAAATCTACTTGCATGAGTTGCATGATTTACATATTGCAT
>NC_033633.1:5846987-5948897 GCF_001540865.1 Ananas comosus | reverse complement strand
CATTTACTTGAGGCAGAAATCATGTATTTCAATATTTGCATTAATATCTGTGGTATCTGGCTACATATACAGCTTTGCATGCCTCATTATGTAGACCCTACTCGGGTCGCAGCTTTCCTGGGATGCCGCCTACACCTGAGACACTATGGACAAGTAGTTCTCACCCCATGTTGTTTTTTGCGGTTAGTCATGGTTCACACAACTTGGTGAGACGGCGGAGGCGCCATCGAGAAAGGCGTTAGCTCGTAGATAGCGTCCCGCTACCACCGGAGACCGAAATAGCATTACCCGAATCGGCTAGCTACGGGCCTTCCTATAGAAAAGATGTAAAGATATATTGTAATAATCTATTTATTGTATTTGGAAGAAAAGAAAAGAAAATGTAATTATTAAAAGAAGCATGTAAGTCGTGTAATGCTTACCTAATAAACTTAGTTATAATATGTTTTGATTACCTTCCTTATACAGATCTTTTTATTGAATTAGTGTTTCCTGGTTGAACTCTGCGCTATGTAGATGGTGATCCGATCTGAACTACAGGAGACCTGTCCGCGGTACAGGAAAACTCTGTCCTTCGGCGTCTGTTGTGTCCGAATTGAGCCAAAAGCGGCTCGGGGGTGACAGGCATTTTGAGTACCGGTACTAGACCTGTTGTACCTGATACTGCCACCTCGCAGATAGGGGTACCTAGCACGCAGTGTGTTTTCCGCTTACCGCGAGCTCGGGTTTGCCATAGCTGCTATGCCTAGTCTGTACCCCCAGCCATATCACCGTACGTCAGTGCAGTGCAGATTGCACGTTGTTTGGAGGGCTTTTGAGTTTGTTACAATTTCTATATAACACCCCACACCCTTTAAGAGCCCTCTTTTGAGCCCCAAACCATGGAGATAAGGTGAGCAGCCCTTCTCTCTTGTTTTTCTCATCTTTATCTTGAGGTTTTTGCTTGTGTGATTCTTTTTTCCTCTCTCTCTTATGCTTCACTGTTGGATTTCTACCATGGAGAAGCTTGGAATTGGAGATTAGAGCTTGGGTTTGAAAGGAAGGATCTTCAACCCTAGCTCATTTCAAGCTTGGTGTTGGAGCGTAGTGGAGCAGGTTAGACCTTATTGATCTTTCTTTAGATCTTGTTTTTGTAGTTTTGAGACTGAAAACTAGGAAATGTGAAATCTAAGGATTATTGGACGATTTTTTGATTTATTGGTCTTTTGGACGACTTAATTGATACAGGTGTAGAACTCTTCTAGGTGGGAATAGAAGTTCTCTAGCTTCCATTTGAGGCTTGGTAGGGTTTTATCAGACGACATTCAAAGTGGTTTTGCCGATTTTCTTGGCTTGGTTAAAGTTTGACACTGTTGGGTGTTCGTTATTCGTCACCCTTTTAGAATTATCTCTGGGAGTGAAGAGCGCAGTGGACTCTTCGTTCGTGCAAACGAAGGCGGATCCAAGGACCGTTCTTGGTGGGTTTACCCTTACGAAAATGGGTAGAATCTTCTCTATGTTTATTCTTTTATTGTAAAATGCGAAATCATCGATATTCCATGCATAGGATAAGAGCATATGTGAAATTTTAGAATGTTAAACACATGTTATGATATCATGAATTTTATCTCTATGTAGTAGAGAGATATGTATATAGGAAATCATGTTAGTGATCGGCATTCTTTTATTGGCTCTGAATAATATTCATTGTGAAAATGACAAGAATATCCGCCCTTGGACATAGAACTCATTCTTGACAATGCTGGACGTTAAATGTCATAAAGTGCATTCATCTTACGTAAATGGTTAAACTGTTACTTGATGACATAGTATAGGCCATTGAGCATTAGACCTTATACCATGTTTGTAGACATGATACTTTCGACACTTGAGATGGATATTACGCTTGTTGCCATTGTGCTCAATTCGCACATGCTTGTGAGGGTTGCTCCACAAGCCAGCACTCTGGAGATAGCCATCGCGACATATGCTCGCCCGTGGGGAATGCTGCGTCGAAATGGGATGCTGTGGGGTGAGTGGTATATACGCGGATTTTAATATAAAAGTAAATTAAATAAAATTAGTATGAGAGTACATTTTTTATTGACTTAAAGAAGTAAAATATCAAGTCGGAAATGACTTATAGCTGAATTCGGGACGGAAACAGAAGATTTTAGAATTTTCTATTGGACCAAATGGTTGCTGATATCCTTAGCAGAACACATGTGCCAAGTGTCAAAAATAATGAAATGAGGAATATGTCAGCAATTATTTTTATAGGCTAGATTTAAATTTCATATCATTATGACAGCCCGAAAAGTTGAAAATAAACGACTGCTCATGCTGCTAGAGATTACAGTTCGGTAGATTTTGGTGACAAACCAATGGTCGAAACTGAAACAAGTTAAGAATGTATTCCATTTATTTAGGAAATATCGAGCTGATTGTCAATAATGCAGACATACGGACATTCAGAAGGCCGACGAAACAGTATCTGTAACCTGAGCTGTCGCAAACTGAATGTAATTGTTATGATAGTTGAGATGGGGCTATATGGGTGACAAATAGTCTTTCCCCATTCGTGCACTTCAACCAGAGCGAGAGAGAGGAATGCTAATCTCTTCTCAATTTCTTTTGTTCTTTAGCTCACTCCTCACATTTCTTCTCCCTAGCTTCTCTCGTCAGCAGATCTCCATTAAAGAGAATGATGTTGGAGAAGATTGAAGTTGAGATGAAGTTGGAGTCTCTAATGTGCCTAGCAAGTCATCTTTAATGTGGAAAGCTAGTAGCATGTTGGAGTTTGGTGATTATGAGGCTATGTTTGGGATTAAATCTTTCTGTATAATAATAATATTTAGGCTTTCTAGATGATTCTAAATCTAGCTTGGTTAAAGTTTAACCATGAGATTGGTGTTCTTGAGGATTTCATGCAACCCTAGCTGAAAAAATGGGCGGCTATGATAAATGAGGGTTTTGATCGCTCATTTATACCCAATTGTTCTCTTAATTTGAAGTTAGAGATGACAATTCGAAGACCTAGTTGCCGATTGGTTGGGCGTTCGGCGATCAATTTGCGAGTTGGGCCCTACCGTGTCACGTTGTGCGAGAGCCGTATTGCACAAGTGACTAAAACAATCGAAATAAGCGATATAGGTGGTTTGTGCCTCTACACCGAGCGATTAGTCGCTTCATGCCAAAGTGGAGTATCGGTGTAATTGTTGATAACTAATGTGCACTGATAGTATGTAGTAAATCACTGCAGATGTATGTCATGAATGAGAGCTAATGCTAAATAGTATGTAAAACATCGCTAAATAAATTGCATGGGTTACGATGCTTACTACCATAGCTAGTTGCCTAACAATACAATAATGATGACTACGATGCTAATGAATGCATGGCAGATCAAGTATCATGTTGAGAGAATGCATGAAGCTAAGGCTAAACTTTGAACAGTATAACATTATTTTGCTGTAAAGAATCTTGTAATGGTAGTCCGAATTTCGTGATTGATGCATGACAATAATCTGTATATTATCGAATGCATAGGTAAAGAAGCTAATTGAAAGGCCATGATAAACTGGCTATTATGAATGCCATTCGAGGATGACTAGCATGATATATAAACATGCACTAGTTTTACACCCGACGCCGGCAATACTTACTTGGTCCGGTTCCGGCCTGCGGTTCGAACAGGACGCCGGACGAACAGACACTCCCCCTGTCCGCCCAACGGCCCAAAGCGACGAGACTCCTGTATCAACAACGTCACCCCAGCGAAACACCACTTCGAAACATAGACAGCAGATCAGCAACAAACATACGATGAGCACCAATCAGTGCTAAAATAGCAGCCAGCTATCACAAGTAATGTACAAGTGAATCACACAACATAACACAAAAAGAGAGATACCTAATCTATTAATTACATTCAACCTTTTTAATAAACCTTATTACGCATTTGAATAAAGCTTAATCTTTCAAATAGTGTAACGTATCAAAACTCGATAACAAGAAATTACGCGAACTATCTTCATTTCCCTGAGACTTGGACTATGCTTGCTTGCCATTTGTGCTCATTCGCACATGCTTGTGAGGGTCGCTCCCTACAAGCCGGCACTCCGGAGTTAGCCTACGCGACTACGTTCGCTCGTGCGGTATTGAGAAGCCTACGGGGTCGAGTGGGACAGACACATTCCAAGAGTAGGAATGTCGGGCTACCACAGGCACTTAGGCGGCACAAGCTGGACTACCTTGGTTGGGTTCTTAATTGGAAACGGAAATCGACACAGTGTTGAGAATGAATAATCACTACTAGATAGGGTTAGTAGTTGGATTACTTTGACATGCTCATGATATAGCATTGGTACATACTCGGTTTTAACCGTTCATTTTATACTCGGTTGATGGACTTTATAATGATTTCGAAAATTTATAAAATTTATTTTCTAGAAGTTTCAAATGCTCTAGATCATGTTTAGCGGTGTGGATCGTCGATTCGAAAACTCCAACATCGAAAACAACTTATGAATAGTAAGGGCTCTATACTCATAAGAGTATAGTAGCCCTACTCCATATATGTATATATAACTATATATATACACACACACACGCATTCATTTAATTCATGTAACAATTGCAGCTTACACCTTTTCTTGCACCCAGCTCCACAACACAGCCGAATTACATATAAGCCCTTCCAATAGGGATATTTCGCAGTTTCATGCATTAAAATTCACTGTTTTTTACAAAAAGCTTCTCCAAGTGATTTCCTCACTTTAATTTCGACTGCATGTCAATTTTCGCAGAAATCTCTGATTTTTGTAAAACGTGAGTCCACGTGATCCTCTCGGAGTCTAATTTCACATGACTCCATTCGCTTATGAAAATTTTAAAATTTCTCAGATAAAATGATAACCCCTTCGCACACAGTCCCCTTTTGCACCAATTGCAAAAATTGCAATTGTAGTGTCCCTGTGTCACACCCCAATAATACCACATTGGATATGAATGGAGATGTGATTGGGTATATAAGAGACTTAGACACTAGTAATAAAAACTGGGCTTTAGCATTTTGGGCCAATGTTTGGGCCCAACAAGTCATTGTTGCTAATGAGCCGAACAAGTTATTGTTGCAAGTGGGCCGAGTCGTTACATTTGGTATCAGAGCCAGTTCACCAGCCGAAAATATGTGGCAAGTCTCGGCTGAGTCAGGGTCTGAAAGATAAGGTAATAGGCTATGCCAGAGTCTGAATGACAAGGTGACTGGCTATGCCAGGGTCTGGATGACGAGGCTAGCTATACGAGTCTCACATCGCTTGGTGATCTTGGGCTCTGGGCTGTGTGTGTGATTGGCTGATGAGAACGTTAGAAACTTAACGGGGGGAGTCTGTCACACCCAAATAATCTCACATCGGATATAAAAAATGATGTGATTGGGTATATAAGAGACTTAGACACTAGTAATAATAACTTGGCTTAAGTATTTTGGGCCGGTGGTTTAGGCCTAACGAGTTATTATTGCTAGCGGGCCGAGTTGTTACATTTGGTATTAGAGCCAGTTCACCAGCCAGAAATGTGCGGCAAGTCTCGGCTGAGCCAGGGTCTGAAAGACAAGGTGATAGGCTATGTCAGAGTCTGAATGACAAGGTGACTGGCTATGCCAGGGTCTGGATGACAAGGCTAGCGAGACGAGTCTCACATCGCCTGGTGATGTTGGGCTCTGGGCTGTGTGTGTGATTGGAATAATAATAACCAAGGTTAAGCATTTTGGGCTGGTGGTTTAGGCCCAACAAGTTATTATTGCTAGCGGGTCAGATCGTTAAATTTGGTATCAGGGCCAGTTCATCAGCCGAAAGTGTGAGATAAGTCTTGGCTGAGCCAGGGTCAAAATGACAGATTAAGCAAGGGTTGGTGAATGACAGGCTAAGTCAGGGTCGGAATGACAAAGGCTAGCGAGACAAGTCTCACATCGCCTGGTGGATCTTGGGCTATGTGTGTGTTTAGAGCTGACGAGGATGTCAGGGCCTAAACGGGGGGAGTATGTGACACCCCAATAGTCCCACATCAGGTAGTTATGGCTAGATGTGAGAGTATATAAGCTTAATTAGGCTAGACATATAACTGAGTTTAAGCATTTTGGGCCGATGTTTGGGCCCAACGAGTCATTATTGCTGGTGGGCTGGGTCGTTATACCCTGGGGTTTATCGGTCGGAATGACTATAATATCAGTGACTAGTCGACACATCTGTAGAGTGTCGAGACTAGTCGGAGTCGTTTTAGCACGAAATGATGCGAAAACGGACTCGGAGTACTTAAAAATGCCAAAACTGAAGTTTTGGCAGTTTAGGGCGCCTAGAAGCGATTTAGGGCACCCAGATCCTGAGTGTTGTTCTGTATTAGATGCTGAAGTCATTTCGGACCCTGTTTAGGGCGCCCGGAATTTGTAATGCTTTTTCGAAGAATGGACCAGTTCGAAAGTAAAGCCGGCAAAAAAATGCCTTTTTTTCTCCTCTTTTTTTTTGAAATATAAACTTGCCACGAGACGGAACAAACCCACCACAAATACAAGTTTTCTTATTCCCACAAGGATAGAGTCTCTTCTGTATTTGTACGGCATACCACTACGAAAAACTGTTGCAACACCAATATTCAATCACACAAGCGACATTCACAAAGCAGATGCTCACGATAAACAATCAGCTAGCTATCGTTGAGATGATGTATTCTCTGAGCACTTCTTAGACAAAGAATGATGTTAGTGCACATTACAACAATCAATCCTATCATTTACAAGTGTTTCCCACTCGAAAACGTTATTTTTAAATACTAAGAATCGATAAAGCCGTAAAGTCATTTGAAAACGGTTTCCCATACGAAAACTCATTCTTTTAAAAAGCCGACTACCTCCAGTGGTAGAAAACCACATATCATAAAACCGATGTCACGATATCACTGAAAATCCCAATAGCAACACCATTCCAAACAATTGCAAATAAAAGACTATCCACAATAATGGATTATTTATAAATCAACAATCACAAAAGCGAATAACTAAATCAAAATATTCTAACTTATTAACAAATAAAAGGAGCGGGTCAGAATCAAGGTAACCATAACCGATGTCGACATGCAGATCGGGACTTCTAGAGCTCGCTAGCTACCGCATCTCACGCACCGTCCCGACTCCTACCACCGAGATCATCTAAATGGAAGGGGTGATCAAGAAACATACAAGGGTCGCCTAGTGAGAACCGCAAGCCGACGAGAGTGAGTGTACTCACTAGCGAGAAGAATAAAACAAAGATAGATATATACTCATGTACAGTAGTGGATAAAGAAATACAAATATGAACAATAGTAAGCACCTACCTTTGCTGTAAATAATAAACATATGCATCAACTATATGAAAAATCAATATCCAAACACCTTATCATATTGGTCTAAAGACCCGAGGCAGTGCCACAGTATGCTAACCCACCAGTACAAAACCCCAGCTAGCACCTTGTAGGGGCTCACGGGTTGTCACGCCCCAGGACCCAGCGGAAGCCCGCCCGGCACGTGCCCAGACCCGCCATACGTCTAAAACATATAAAGAGTCTAAATACAACAATAATAAAGGCAATAATAAAAAACATCTAGGAGTATCAGAGCATAATAAATGTCTAAATGCTACAACAAGGGATAAGGATAAAACTGTAAATCCACTAAATAAGACATAAAGTGATACAAGAAAAACCCAGATACAAGTGCTATAGGTAGATACATAGGTGATCTCTATACATGGATACAAAAACCTCTCACTCTCTCAACTACAAAAAGAAAGAGTAAACCACCTAGGCAAGGTACCGCTCCTCGCTAGCTAGCTAAGCGATCCCCTTGCCGCGATCCCGTGCCTCCGCCGGTGCCGAAGGCTCTGAAAAGTAAACCATAAAACAGGGGCGTGAGAACTATANTAAAGAATTGCTAATAATATAAAGAATGGTAATTGATAGAGAGTAGAATCAATAAATCTACTTGCATGAGTTGCATGATTTACATATTGCATTTCTTGAGGCATAAACATGTATTTAATATTTGCATTAAATATCTGTGGATATCTGTTGTACTAACATGTTTGCAGTGCCTCCTTTGGACCTACTGGGTCGAGCTTTTCCCTTGGGTGGCCGTACCCACTGAGAACTATGGACAATAGTTCTCACCCCCATGTTGTTTTTGGGGGTACAGGTTCACACGTGAGCGGCGGGGCGGCGCGAGGCGAGGGCGTAGTTCCATAGTTAGCGCCCTACCACCGAGACCAGAAATAGCATTACCCCGAATCGGCTTAGCTACGGGTTGTAGAAAAGATGTAAAATAATATTGTAATAATCTTGATTGTATTTGGAAGAAAAGAAAAGAAAATGTAATATGTAAAAAGAAAGCATGTAAGGTGAATGCTTCTAATAACTTAGTTGTAATTATGTTTTTGATACCTTCCTTATACAATCTTTTATTGAATAGTGTTCCTGGTTGGAACCTCGCGTATTGTATGATGGTGATGCCTTGAACATACAGGGGAGACTCTGTCCGCGGTACAGGAAAAACTCTGTCCGTTCGGCGGTCTGTTGGCGTGCCCGAATTTGACCAAAGAGGCGGGCTCGGGGCGTGACAGGCAGAGTACCGGTACTAGACCTGGTACCGATACTGCATCGCGATGGTACCAGCACGCAGTGTGTTTTCTCGCTTACCCGAGGCTCGGGTTTGCGCATGCTGCTGCCTAGTACCTGTACGCCAGCCCATATCACCGGTACGCAGTGCAGTGCAGATTGCACGTTGTTGAGGGGCCTTTTTGAGTTTGTTACAATTCTATATAACACCCCACAACCCTTTAGAGAGCTCTTTTGAGCCCCAAACCATGGAGATCAAGGTGAGAGCCCTTCTCTCTTGTTTTTCTCTCTTTTCTTGAGGTTTTTGCTTGGTTTGATTTCTTTTTTCCTCTCCTCTATGCTTCATGTTGGATTTCTACCATTGGAGAAGCCTTGGATTGGAGATTAGAGCTTGTTTGAGGAAGGATCTTCAACCCTAGCTCATTTCAAGCTTGGTTTGGAGCTAGTGGAGAGGTTAGTACCTTAGATCTTCTCTTTAGATCTTGTTTTTGTAGATTTTGAAGATGAAAACCTAGAAATGTGAAATCTAGGATTTTATTGGAGATTTTTGATTTATGGCTTTTGGGACTTAATTGATAGGTGTAGAACCTCCTTCTAGGTGGGAATAGAAGTTCTCTAGCTTCCATTTGAAGCTTGGGAGGGTTTTTCACCATACAAAGTGAGTTTTGCCATTTTCTTGGGTTGGTTAAAGTTTGACACTTTGGGTGTTCGTTCATTTCGTCTAACCCTTTTAGAATTATCTCTAGGGAGTGAAGAGGCTAGTGGACATCTTCGTTCGCGCAAACGAAGGGGATCCAAGGAGTTCTTGGTGGGTTTGACCTTACCGAAATGGGTGAACTTCTCCTATGTTATATTTTTTATTGTAAAATGGAAAATCATGCATATTCATGCTAGATAGAGCATATGTGAATTTTAGAATGTTTAAAATACACATGTTATGTATCATGATATTTTATCTCTATGTAGTAGAGAGATATGTATATAGAAATCATGCTAGTGAGTGGCATTCTTTTATATGGCTTGAAATAATATTTCATTTAGTGAAAATGACAAGAATATCATGCCCTTGGACATAGAACTCATTCTTGACATAGTGGACGTTAAATGTCATAAAGTGGCATTCATCTTAGTAAATGGTTAAACTTGTACTTGATGACATAGTGATAGGCCATTGGGACATTAGCCTTTATACCATGTTTTAGACATGATGACTTTCGACTTGAGATGGATGATTACGCTTGCTTGCCATTGTGCTCATTCGCACATGCTTGTGAGGGTTGCTCCCCACAAGCCAGCACTCTGGAGATAGCCATCGCGACATATGCTCGCCCGTGCGGGATTGTGCGTCGAAATGGGATGCTGTGGGGGAGTGTAATATACCGGATTTTAATATAAAAGTAAATATAAATAAAAATAGTATGAGATACTATTTTTTATTGGACTTAAAGAAGTAAAATATAAGTCGGAAATGACTTATACTGAAATCGGGACGGAAACAGAAGATTTAGAATTTTCTATTGGAAATGGGGCTGATATTTTAGCAGAAAATGCACAGTGTCAGAAAATTATGAAAACTGGAGAATATGTCAGAATTATTTTTATGAGGCTAGATTTAAAATTTCATATCATTATGACACCCGAAAAGTGAAAAATAAAATCCGACTGCTATCTGCTAGAGATTACAGTTCGGTAGAGTTTTCGGTGACCAAAAATGGTCGAAACTGAAAAGTTAAGATATATTCCATTTATTTAGGAAAAATCGAGCCTGATTGTCAAATTTGAGCACAAACGGACATTCAGAAGGGCCGACGAAAAGTATCTGTACCTGAGCTGCCAAACTGAATGTAAATTGTATGATATTGAGGGGGCTATATGGGTGACAAATAGGTTCTTCCCCATTCGTGCACTTCAACCCGAGAGCGAGAGAGAGGAAGCAAGTCTCTCTCTTTCTCTCTTGTTCTTAGCTCACTCCTCACATTTCTCTCTCCCCTAGCTTTCTCTCTCTAGCAAGATCTCCATTAAAGAGAAGATGTTGGAGAAGATGAAGTTGGAGATGAAGCTTGGAGCTCTCTAATGGTGAAGCAAGCTCTTTAATGGTGGAAAGCTATGTAGCCATGTTGAGTTTTGTGATTTGAGCTAGGGTTTGGATTAAATCTTTTGTAAATAAAATATTTAGGATCTCTAGATGATTCTAAACTAGCTTGGTTAAAGTTTAACCATGAGATTTGGTGTTCTTGAGGATTCATGAAACCCTAGGCTGAAAAAATGGGGGCTATGGATAAATGAGGGTTTTGATCTCATTTAACCCAATTGTTCTCTAATTGAAGGTTAGAGATGAGCAATTGAAGACCCTAGGTTGCCGATTGTTGGGCGTTCGGCGATCAATTGCGAGTTGGAGCCTAACCGGGTCACGTGTGCCGCAGAAGCCTGATTGCAAGTGACTACAAACAATCGAAAAGCGATATTAGGTGGGTTGTGCTCTACCGAAGCGATTAGGTCGCTTCCATGCCAAAGTGGAGTATGGTTGTATTGTTGATGCATATAATGGCATGAGTTAGATGCTAAGTAAATGCATGAGATGTATGCTAATGAATGCAAGAGCTAAATGCTAAATGAGTATGTAAAACATACGCTAAATAAATTGCATGGGTTAGATGCTACATACATGAGCTAGTTGCTAAATAAATAATATGAGCTAGATGCTAATGAATGCATGGATCAAGTATATGTTGAGAGAATGCATGAGCTAAAGGCTAAATGAAAGTATAACATATGTGCTAGTAAAGAATGCTTGTAATGGTAGTCCAATTCGTAATTGATGCATGAAATATATGCTAATTATGAATGCATGGTAAAGATGCTAATTTTGAAGGCATGATAAAGATGCTAATTATGAATGCATGAGGCATGACATAGATGATATATAAATGCATAGTTGTCACACCCCGAGCCCGATACCTATTTGGTCCGGTTCGGGCGCGTCGAACAGACGCCGGACGAACAGAACCTCCCCTGTCCGCCCAAGGCCCAAGCGACGAGATCCTGTACAACAAGTCCCCAGGAAAACAACTTGAAACATATACAAGATCAAACAACCATACGAGAGCACAATCAGTGCTAAACAACTAAGAGCAAGTATCACAAGTAATGTACAAGTGAATAAAAGAGAGATACTAATCTATTACATTCATTCAACCTTTTTAATACAACTTGATTACCATTTGACATAAAGCTTACATCTTCCAAAATAGTGTAACGTATCAAAACCTCGATAAAGAAAATAGCGAACTTTAGCCAAATTGACTAAAGTGTGCGAATGGATTAATTGGGCGAGTTCCAATTAACCTACCAACAGTGTTGAAAGTGTTAAAAGTAAGTTCTAGAATTGTTAGAAAGGTTTTGGCATCAATCGGCGTGAAATAGAATCGAAACGGAGCCAAAAACCAAGTCTGGGCAATGTGTACTGGTACAACCATCAAGTTGTCATCGGTACAGACAAGTGTACCGGTACAAAATGAAAGTGTATCGATACAAATGTTATGAAACCGAGAGAGTTGCTCTCGTGTTTGCTCTCTGCGTAGTCGTGTAACCGGTGACAGAATAATGTGTACCGGTACACTTTGGTCTGGCAGCAACAATGAGAATTACTGCAAATAGAAAGAAGTGGAGGGTTTTTTGATAATTTTTACAACATAATAACACCCTAACACCCCTCCTCTCTCCCTTTCACAGCCATTTCACCTCTCCCTCTCATTTCTCTCTTTCTCTCTCTAGAAATCACTTCCAAGAGCTAGGAGGTGAAGGAGAAGAAGGCTTTGGAGAAATTTTTGGCGATTTTGAAAGCTTGGGATCTCTCCTACAAGGTGGACATTGGAGAGCTTTGGGCTAATGTGAGGTGTTTTGTGACAATAGGTCTAGGGTTTGGTTTTATGCCCTAGAAAACTAGGTTTTAATCTTCTCTCATGTATAGAAACCTAGTAATAGCTTAGAACACATGAAAACCCTAGTTTTCTTCATGTGCTCTAATGGTTGATTTTTAGGGTTTACATTCTAAGCCCTAGAATTGGTTTAGATGGTCTAGATGAACTTCTAGATGTTCGATAAGCTTTCTTTTGTTTGTTTTAGAGATCAAAATCTAGGATTTTGCAAATGGCAACATTAGGGCACCCAATTTGGAGCTTTTGCCTCCGAATGTTTCTAAGGCAAATTGACCTTGTAGAAACCTAATTAGGGGTATTCCCGACACGTGGGACAACTCCGTTTGTCACACCCCGCCCCGAGACCGCTACCAGTTTGGCACGCTTCGAGCGCGCAGGGCGGACAGCCGAACGGACAGCACCTCCCCTGTCCGCCCAAGGCTAAAGCGACGAGATTGTGTATAACAAGTTCCCAGGAAAACAATTGAATATAAGTACACAATCATACAACAACTAGCGAGAGCACAAACAGTGCTGAACAACATGAGAGCAAGCATCACAAGTAGAATCATACAAGTGAATAAAAGAGAGATATAGCTAACTAGTACATCACATTTGGCATTCAACATTTGATACAACTTGTTTACATTTAAGCTTTCAAAATATCTCACACCTATACATCATCTACTCTCAAAAGTATAGGTAATCTAATGCAAAATGGGAAGGTATGCTACCAACTCTAGGGCGCTAAGCCCTTACCACGATCACCTGCCGGTTGGCTCTCGCGTGTACCTGTACCCCAAAACCACACGGGGTGAGAACTATATAAATACAGTTCCTAGTGGGTTCGGCCGCCGACTCCGCCGATCTTCCCACTAGGTCTAAGCTGGCACAGATAGATAGATAGAGAGATATATGGAAATAAACTGCTACTATATCTACCATGCCACCAAATGCAAGGAATGCATGCAACATCATTTATCATGTTAGTATGCTTTAACAATGAAATAAATACAACTACAACATAGTTATGCAGTGTACTATGTCTAATCATGGTATGAATGCAATTCCGCTTATGCCATCCATGTCATTACCCAATCCATTAGGCTACCCCACCTAAGACTTCAAATCCACATAGGTGAAGAGCTACCCCGCTCTTGTCTCACCCGTCTCGCAATTCTAACACTAGGTAAAGAGCTACCCCGCTCTTACCCGACTCAGATCTCAACTCCTATAGGTGAAGAGCTATCCCGCTCCTCGCCCAACTCATACTCAAATGCCTAAGGGCAAGAGCTACCCCGCTCTTCGCCCTGACTCTAACTCAAACTCATAGGTCAAGAGCTACCCCGCTCATAGGTCAAGAGCTACTCCGCTCGTAGGTCAAGAGCTACCCCGCTCAAATCTCACAGGTGAAGAGCTACCCCGCCCTTCGCCCGACTCACTTCCCAGTCCAATGGGTGGGGAGCTACCCCACTCGTATCCCATCCGGTGAGCTACCCCGCTTGTGAGCTACCCAGCTCGTGTGACAACTCCGGAGTGCACTGCTTGTGGGGGACGACCGCAACAAGCCCAAAACAGACTATGTGAGTATGATCCAATCCTCGCCAACTGAGGATACCCTGTCAACTAGGTTAACCATCACTTGATAATCCACCTATCCCTAGGTCCATGTCAAGTGTCTCAACCACACTAAATCTCGATGCCACTCACCTAGGTCTAATCAACTCTAGGTTCCACAACACTAGGTTTAATGTCAACCTATGTTTGACAACATTATATTAATGCCACTCGATCTATCCTAGGTTCACGACACTAGGTTTAGATGCCATATAATCTCCACAATTAACAATAGGTTAACATTCATTTTCATCTAGCATATATGTTCTATAAAGCCAACATGCATCTTACATGTTCATAATGTCAATATGCCATTATCAAGTAGCATGCAATCCATTCATATGAGCATAATATATAATTTCAATGCTACATGCATACACTTTCCACTACACTAGTTCATATGTCACTAGTTTCATTATCAAGTCCAAGTTCTTTATTTTCTTTTCATTATAGGATCTCATGTCTCAACCTTAGTCCTCATGCATTCTAGATTTAGGTGTCAAGTCCAAATGCTACACAACTAGACATGCATGCAAGGACATAGAAATGCAACTATACATACATCCTATAATGCATAAGAACCATATATATATGAAATATGATCAACTATTTTACTCGGACATAGGAAGAAGCTCAGTTGCTTCGGGATGGACACCCCCCACCTTTTTATAGCGTTCCGATTGCTCGTCGTCACTCGCAATCGGCCTCCCGCAGCACTCGGCACCTGTTTGGGCCCGATCACACAATTGCACTTCAAGAGCGCGCCGCTTCGCCGCCTCAAGTGCAGAAGCTCTTCGGTTTCCTGTTACGATGCTCGGGATCCAATCCCACGATTTGTGGAAGTCGCCTCGACTCCCGGGTCAACCCTGAACTATGAAACCTTGTTTCAGCCGGAACGTCGCACCCGCTCGACGAATCGACGAACCGTCGCTTCCTACGCATTCGGAGACACAACAATTAGGTTTCTGACCACTCAATTTAGATCAAACCCAAATATTTACAAAAACCCCATTTTTAACCCTAGGTTTGCAATTATGCAATTAACTCCAACAAACCTCCAAATCTTAGCATTGAGCATCTTCTAAGCATGCTAGGGTTCCAATCAAACCATTTCCAAAGCATTTAGACCTATCTTTAGAGATCTACCATTAAAGCCCTCATTTGGAGCCTTAAATTGCAACTAGGGAAAATCCACCATTAAAGCTTTGGATTTAAGCATACTTCATCTAATTAGCATCTAGGAAAGCCACTAGATCTATTTCTAGAGATCAAAACCCACAATCTAGAAAGCTACTATTAAGAGGCATGAAGCTTACCTCAACCAAGCTCCTCCAACGGTGAGGAAGAAGATGGGAAAGATGAAAACCCACTTCCAAGCTTGCTTCTTCTCCAACTCCTTCTCTTGAACCAACTCTTAGAAAGAGAGAGAGAGAGCTTCTTAGGGAGAGAGAGATCTTTGGGTGGTTGCAAATGGTGAAGGAAAGAGGGAGAGAGAGAGGCTTCAACCCTCTCTTGATCTTCTTCTTCTTCCTCTTCCTCTTCTCTTTCTTCTCCTTCTTCTTCTTCTTCTTCCCCTTCTTCTTTTCTTTCTAGAGAGAGAGGGAGAATTTAGGGCTTAGAGTGTGAGGGAGAAGAGAGAAATAACCTAAATCCCCATTCTATACACCTATCTCATGCCAAAATTGCATATAAACCCCTCAACAATGCACTTCTCGCAACAGCCCGAACTGGGCATTTTCGAGGTTCGGGGACCGGTCTCTACATGAGGGACCGGTCCCCAAGAGACCGGTCTCTCAACCTGGGACTGGTCCCAGAGAGACCCTCAGCCCAGACTTAGCCAATTTTCAGTTTCGTCCGTTTTTGCTCCGTTTTCGCTCGTTTTCGCTCGTTTGACCTCCGATTCTTTTCAAATCGAACCGAGACTCTCCAAACATGTTTTCAAACATGTTTTCATCATCTTTTCATCCACGCTATCGCCGGATTTAGCTCACGGCCCAACTTAGCCTTTCGGGTTCCGTTTAGCGCCTACGCGCACCGAAACACCCGAATGCTTCCAAACCTCACCGAACCTCACCAAAACCTTTCGAATGGATTTCCAACCAAATGAACACCATAACTTCATGATTTTGGAAGTCCGGTATCTTACACCGTTTGACGTTACGAAAAGGTTTAGATGAAGTTATTGAGAAAAAGCCTAATTTGGCTTCGTTTTGCCGCAGACGAAAAAGTAAGGCTTAAAAAATCCCAAGAAATTCACCGTAGCATTCCCACAACCATCTAAGGTAGGTGGTGCATTCTAAGGACCTCGAAATTTCTTTTATGTCTAAAGTGTCATATTTGAGCATATGTATGTATTTGAGCATATTGCATAGTAGGGTAATTGTAAGCTTCTTTTTGCATGTTGTGGGTTCAAATGCATGTGAGAATTTTAATAACCCTACGTATGCATGATAAATGACAAGAACTTAGTGGATTTAGAGAACAAATGTGACATGTGGATATGAATGTAGAAAATGGCATTGATGAGTCAAGAGTGCTAGAGTTGAACACTTAGAAAACAAGTGTGGCATTAGTGAATGAGTACAAGAACAAAGTAGTGTATATGACACTAGTAAAGGTTAACAAATATAAGTATACAAAGGTAGTGACATTATGACATAACAACCTTAGAGTTAAGGGTCATATGTGCATTATTTTCTTATAGTTAAGAAATGGATTGAACTTGACATCCTTACAATTAAGGATAGGATCATACTCACCTTAAGTCCTTGCTCGAGGGTGGTAGCTCCCCCTCGGGCGATGTGCTCCGGAGTTGTCATCACTGGATCGTAGCGAGTATCTCCCCAGAGGACGGTCCCGTTGGGTTGTAGCGGGTATCTCCCTGATAGTAGGGATTTGGTTGGTGGGTTGTTACGGGCGAAACCTACGGATTTGCCAAGAGATTGGGTAATGAGATTGTGATCTTACATTCAACATGAGCATACTATTGAGCATTGCATTTATTATTGTTAAGGCATATTAGCTGTATTTGTATAGTTTGGTTACTTTCTATATCTCTTTCCTTCTATTATGCCTGATTTAGACCTAGTGGGAAAGTTGGCGTGGTTGGTTGCCGAACCCACTGGAAACTTTGTTGTAGTTCTCACCCCACTATTTCCATAGAGCCGGGATCGAGCGAGCCGGCGGACGATCGCGGTAAAGGTATCGCGCCATAGTTAGAGACCACCCGAGTTGGTTTCACATTTTGGTTTAGTTGCATACCCTTTAGTTATCATCTTTTGTATTTTAATGATTTTAGTATTATGAACATGCTAAATAAATGATGTAAAAAGGGTTTATGTTTCAATGCAAGTTTATATTTTGAGATCATGTGATGTAAAGAGAAGAAATGATGCAAAAATGTAAATGATTTCCTAAGTGTAGTTTATTACTTTCACTATTGGCTATTGCTTGCCCTCGTGTAAGCCATTGTGTTTGCTTCCGCATGTGCAAAATTTTACCCTATTGATACTTGTTGTTGAGCCTTCGGTGGACAGGGGAGGCTCTGTCCGTTCGGCGTCTGATCGACGCGCTCGAACCGGCCAAAAGGATCGGGCTTGGGGCGTGACAAATAGTCTCACAACCTGTACATCATCTACTCTCAAATATACATATGGAAATTGTAATGCAAATAGGAAGCATCTATCAACTAGCACTAGGGTGCTAAGCCCTTACCACGATCCTCAGCTGGCGCACTCGTACTCGGTCCTGTAACAAAGTGGGGTGAGAACTATTGTCCATAGTTCCCAGTGGGTTTGGCCGCCGACTCCGCTGATCTCCCCACTAGGTCTAAGCAGGCATAGGCAGATAGATAGATAGATAAATAACTTGAAAGCAACGACAATGATAAGGAGAAATGCAAGTCCTCTACCATGCCTTAATCCAATATAATGAATGCATGCAACTCATAGTAAAGGCTAGCTACCATACTACTATGTTCAATAATAAAGCTATTCATTAGATCACCCAATCTCTCGGCTAACCCGAAGGCTCGCTCTCAATCTCACATTTTTAAGTCTCATAGAGGAGTCTCACTGAACTACCCCCGAGACCGCCTGCGGACAGCTAGCTACTGTCCAGGCAGCTCATGACTGCCCCTCGAGTGACCAAAACTCCGGAGTGCACAGCTTGTGTGGAGCGACCACTACAAGCGCAGACAGGCTATGTGAGCACGATCCAATCCTTATGAACCGGGGATACCCTACCAACTAGGGATGGCATCATCATGGAATCAATGTACTACTATACTCATTGGTCTAGTGTTTCAACTACACTAAGGTACTCATACGCCACTCGTCATAGGTTTACATTAACTAGATGCCACTCGTTATCAATTTAATGTTCTCAATACACTACTTGCACATACTCACTAGGTTGTCATTTACCTGGGTTCCAATCCACTATGCACTATCACATATAGGGTTAAGCTATGTCACATTAACCTCACGCATACTAGGTTCAAGTACTAAATCATCCAAGCTACATTAATACTAGCATGCAAATACAATGCAATTATCTATGCACCCTATAATACAATATCCCAACATGCGACTTGATCAACGATAACTAGAATTTCCAGTACAATAACCAATACATTACTAAGTTCTTATCCACACTTATCATCTCATTATAGGGTTTCACATCACATATATAAACCTCAAGCATGCTAAGTACCAGTGCTAAACCAAATACACTACTCTACCAAGAAGCATGCAAGATATAGGACCAAACCATCATCTATCACCCTATAATGCAAGATATCAATATGCGACTTGATCAACATGAAACTCAGACATAGGGACAGTTCAACTGCTTCGGGATGGCACCACCCACCTCTCTGGCGATGCAACGAAGTAAAGAATCTAGATCTTGCAACCACAAGTCGCCGCTACGACTTCTCGGGTCAACTCTGAGCCACGAACACTTGTTTCAGCCGGAACGTCGCACCTGCTCAACGAATCGACGAACCGTCGCTTCCCACGCGTTCAAACGCCTATCAATTAGGTCGACACACGATCAATTTAGATCAAAACCCTCTACTTGTCAAAACCCCAATTTTGAAGCCCTAGATGCCATTAGTGCTAAATACCCCAAATCAATCCAAGATTTAGGTAATAGTCATTTCATTAGCATCCTAGGATTCCAAAAATACCACTTCTAGAGATCAAAACCCATGATCTACCAAAAACCCATTTTAAACCCTAGGTTTGCAACTAGGCAAGAATCCACCATTAGAGCTTCGGATTCAAGCTCTAATCATCTATCTAGCATGTTAGAGTTCCACTAAATCCATTCCTAGAGTATAAAACCCAAACTCCAAGGAGATGCCATTAAAGCCTCACAAAGCTTACCTCCAAAGCTTGCCTTCAAGGTGGAGAAGATGATGATGAAGATGGTGAATCCTCTCTTGGCTTCAATCTCCACCAATTCCCCCTCCTTCTTCACCTCCTAGAGAGAGAAAGAGATCTTAGAGAGAGAGTGAGCTAGGGTTGAGGGAAAGTGAGAAAGAGAGAGAGCCATCCCCTCTCTTTATCTCCCACTTATGCAACAAGTGCAAATAACTCCCTCAACTTTTAGCTCCACCAACAGCCCAAAATGGGCATTTTTCGCTCTCGGGGTCGGGACCTTGGAGTCAGGGTCCGGACCCCGTAGGTCCCGAAAAACTGCAAATTTCAGCTTTCGCCGATTTCGCTCCATTTTGGTCCGTTTTCGCTCCGTGGGTCTCCGATTCACTTCTAATCGAATCGAGACCCCCAAAATAGGTTTTTGAGCGTAATTACATCATCTTCTTATCCACGCTAATGGCGGATTTAGTTCACGGTCCAACATAGCCTTTCGGATTCTGTTTTCTCGCCCAACGGGCACCGAAACGCCCGAATACTCCCGAACTTCACCAGAACTTCGCCGGAACCATTCAAATGGCTTTCCAACCAAATGTATACCGTAACTTCATAATTTTAGAAGTTCGGTACCTTACAATAGTTGAGATGCTAATGATGAATGTATAAGACATATGCTAATGAATGTACATGATATATGCTAGTCAAGAATGCATGAGATCAATCGACACCATTGGATGATAAATGATATGCATGTTCACATGTTGTAGCAAGTGCTAGATACATATGATTAGAATATGCATGTTGACTCATTAAAGAATATGCTAAAAAGTATATGCATGTGTAATAGAGACATTGTGGCATAACAATGAGAACTTAGAGACATTGTGGCATTGAAACCTAGTGTAAATAAACATAGGTGAATCACCAGTGGCAATGAACCTAGAGTTAAATAAGCCTAGGTGAGTGGCATGAAACCTAGTGTAATTGAACATAGATTAAGAATCAAACCTAGAGTCAAGTAAACCTAGGTTATGAATATAGTGATATTGAACCTAGAGTCAAATGGATCTAGATAGTAAAGAACATGGAACCTAGTGTTGTAGAACCTAGGCTATGAGCTTAGTAGCATTGGACCTAATGTTATAAACCTTAGGTTGAGAAATGGCTTGAACCTAAATAGGTCGACACTATAGGGTATAAGACCAACCCTAGAGATGTGAATGTTTGTCACGCCCCCGCCCCGAGGCCGATACCAATTTGGTCCGGTTCGGGCGCGGCGAACAGACCGCCGAACGGACAGCACCTCCCCTGTCCGCCCAAGGCTCAAATGACGAGATTGTGTACAACAAGTTTTCAGGAAATAACTTGAATACAAACACAATCGTTCAATAACAACGAAAGCACAAACAGTGCTAGACAATACGAGAGCAAGCATCACGAGTAATACAACCATACAAGTGAATAAAAGAGAGATACTTAACTATTCTATTACATCCATTCAACTTAATACATTTAATTCACCTTTTACAGTCTTCCAAAACATATGTGCAATCACTCTCAAAACCTTACCCTATACATCATCTACTCTCAATATAAGTACAGGGTAGAGCTAATGCAAAAGGAAGTAAAGCTAGCTATGTACTAATACCACTAGGGCGCTATGCCCTTACCGCGATCCTCACTAGGGCTACTCGAACTCGGATCTGCAACAAAGTGGGATGAGAACTACGAATAGTTTCCAGTGGGTTCGGCCGCTGACTCCGCCGATCTCCCCACTAGGTCTAAGCAGGCACAGATAGATATGCAGATAGATAGATATTTTGTCGAATTGAAAGCATCTATAATAAACAGGCAGGTATATATAATGAACACCTAACTATGCCTCAATCTGAAATGATGCATGCATGTGTCATAAGGTAAGGCTAAGTAACCAACTACTATGCACAACAATAATGTGACTCGTCCGGTTACCCAATCTCTCGGCAAACTCAAGGCTCGCTCACAGTCTCACGCGTGTAAGTCTCATAGGGGAGAAGACTAGCTACTCAACTACCCCCGAGACCGCCTGCGTACAGCTACAATGGTCCAAGGGCAACTACACTGGCCCCCCTCGCGTGACAACCTTCGGAGCGCACTACCTGTGTGGAGCTACCACCACAGGCGCAGACAGGCTATGTGAGCTCGATCCAATCTCATGAACTGGGAACATGTAATACACTGGATCTTAGCAAATTGCAAGATTCGAGTGTTTGATCTGTGTGTGGAGCTTTTCCACAGTTTTTGAAGGGTCGTTGATAGTGTTCCGACCCCTGGCACGCACCCCGAGGGTGTTGGTTTGAGACTTGGCACCAAAATCCCAAAATTGGAATTTTTGGTCAGCCCTCGGATAGCCTGCAGCAGGGCTTGTACCGGAACAAAACTGGTCTTGTACCGGTACAAGGATTGATGGTTGTACCGGTACAGCCATCGGGCTTGTACCGGTACAGAGCCGNAACACTGTCTACGACCTTCCAGAAAGTCTGAAAAAGCTCGACACACTAATCAAACACTCGAACCTCGCAATTTGCAAAGGTCCAGTGTGTTACACGAGTCGAGAGGACAACCATTTTTTCAAAAAAAGAACACCCACACGTTGGCCAAACCACTGGTGTATATGAAATGCTACATGAGCTGTGGCGATCAACACGAAATGCTCAATAGTCAACAAGAAGATGACAAAGAGCCAAGAGTAAGTCAATAACCAACACCTGTCACGTAGATTGGCGAATCAACCAACATTGACCAATCAGGTACCACAAATAGAGATCATACAATATATCAAACACCACTCTACTACTAGTATAGCAAGAGCAAAAGTAGAGTAAATAAATCGGAAGCCTAGTGGTGTAGTGCTCATCAATAGTATGCGAAAGCAATGGGAAGGAGTAAGGGAAGAATATCATCGAGCTAGCACCACTGTACCGACTCCGGAACGAAGCACTTACCTGCTGATACTTGTTAGTTTTGGACTCTTAGGATTGTTTAGGTGTGGACTATTAGGACTTGCTTCTACAGGTGGTTCACGCTTCACATGTGCAGATTTTTCGTGCATACGACATGCCTGTTGGCGTATCCAGGGCTTCCGCTGTAATCCGAAATGTGACACTGAATATAGGGAGAATCTGTTGATATCTTTCTCAACCGTCACCCATCATTGTCTTCTTCTCTTGTGTTGAAATCCGATACCCTGATACCACTTATGGTGGTACATAGTCATATACAAATAGATGCTTAAAAAAAAATAAAGAGAGAGAGCGATAGGAGAAAAGAAATGCGGCTAAATAGAGATAGGAGAATAAAATATTAAAAATGTAGTGTTAAGAGGAGCTTCATTCTGGTGCGCCCTCGCCGTGATGGCCTTGCACGTACTATGTAAACAGCAATATTAACAGCATAGCAATTTAATGTTTATCTAGAACAACGGAAAAACTACACTAATTAACAATCAATTCCAGATAGTTAATAGGTCTAACAAATAGTTTGGCCCCATCTTCAACAGTTATTAGAGAATAGAAACAATACTTGTACACTCAAAAATTTAGTGTAAATTTTATCTTGTCCATTGAAAGATTTAGACATCCTTTTTGAATTTATTAGTGTAAAAAAGTTGCTCGCAAATAAAAAAAAAAGAAGTAAGATTTATACCAACTTTTCAGTATTCAAGTAACATTGCTTATAGACCTCCTATGTTGTTTATATATTGATTACTATATATTATATGATATTTTTTGATTGAACTATGCACGTAGTTCAACACATAATATAAATTTATCAACACATTAATAATATATAAAATAATATTATAAAATACTTATAGCAGTATTGTATACACAAATGCGATGGCCTCTAAATTTTTCTGTAAAATATATATATGCTTACCTCACCTACCTTTAATCGCCAGCCAAACAGAAAAAAAACGCCATCACTGATTCGTAGGAGCTGCACTACTTTTACCCCCTCCCTCACACACGCAAAGAGCTGGAATCTCACAGCTGTGGGAGACACAAATGCACCATCCCTGTAGAAGAAAATGAAATAAGCTGTAGAAGAAAAGGACATGAGAAAGAGGATGCTCCTTCCCCATCTCTCTCTCTCTCTCTCTCTCTCTCTCTCTCTCTCTCTCTCTCTCTCTCTCTCTCCCTTTAAAAAGGAATTCCATTAAATCTTTTTCTTCTACTGATACTTCTCTATTCCCCAAGCCCTTTCATAAAGCATACCCAATTAAACACTGCCTAGCTATATCTTGTGCTTAATTTTCTATATTTAGTAAAATTAAGCATAAGATGAGCTCGGAAGAGCCGGTAAAGTCGCTGTCCGTGGACTACCTTAACCTCCTGATAAACGGCCAGGCCCTCGCCGATGTCGCATTTGCCGCGCGGAGCCACTTCTTCCGCAAGTTCTTCTGTGGTCTCGACCCGTCGCCGTGTCTATTACTGGATTCTTGTTACAACCAGCAGCAGCTCCTGCAGCCACTGTATCAGCAAGGGGAGATCATCAGCTGCTCCTCCCCACCGCAGGTTATCAGGGTGCGGTCCATCCGGTACGACGTGTTCATGCTTATGTTGCAGTTTCTGTACAGCGGGCAGGCGACTTTCGCGGCACCGAAGAATGCTGTGCTGCCAGGCTGCGGCCAGAGAGGGTGCCACCACACCTGCTGTACTGCCACCGTCGACTTCACACTCGACGTGCTCGCCACAGCCCGGTCATTCGAGCTGGATCAGCTGGCCTTGCTTGTTCAGGTCTCTATATTTCTCCATGAATCTCAACATCAAATCCTAATACATGTTTGCGCAAAATTATTTAGAGTTATTCATGTCAAATTAAAGCACTAGATCTCTACTTTTGCTTCTACACGTTATTTCTAGGCATTATTAATTTCTACATCAAATATTCACTTCTACTCACTTCCACTCACTATGACATATTAGCTTAGGTTTTTGCAAAAACCTGAAAGAACTACTTAGGTCATCAAACTCTCTACCAGTTTTTCTATCACGAGCACATGGAGTTAAACTGACTCACAATTAACCTCTTCTAATTCTTATAGTAATCATCTTTTGCTCTCAATATTGTAGTTAGAGGACCGACCGTCCCTAGAGCAAGTGGCAAAGGACTTGGTGGTTGGTATTCGAGACCTAAGTTCGAATCCTAGTTGATTCACATTTCTAGCTAAGTTTATTTCTAAAATGAAATAAACAAAGCGGGTAGCGTGCTACCTATTTCTCAAAAAAAAATATTGTAGTTAGATGTTAATTATGAGAATAAAAGTGATTTTTTATATTGCAGTGACATTACATAGTTATGTCTCAATTTTTATTAGCTAAGTTTATTTCTAAAATGAAATAAACTAAAAAAAATGAAATAAACTAAGTTTATTTTTATTAGCTAAGTTTATTTTTATTAGCTAGTTGATTCACATTTCTAGCTAAATTTATTTCTAAAATGAAATAAACAAAACGGGTAGCGTGTTATCTATCTCTAAAAAAAAAAAAATTGTAGTTAGAGGTTAATTATGAGAATAAAAGCGATTTTTTATATTGCAATGACACTATAACAAATTTTTTTGAAAAAAGATTATGACGAAATAGGTGATTTTCAAATATAAATTTGATTGATTGTGAACATAAAACAAAATGGTATCGCCGCAGTAATTTTTTTTTTTTTGTTCCTGAACATGACAACCAAAACTAATTTAATGAATGGAAGTATTATAATTTATGTTCTTATGGCCATCACATGTTCTACATAAGCTTCTTCCGCAGCTTTTTAGTACTACTATTGATATTATCAGTTGTCATCAATTGTCTCCACAGAAAAAAAAAGAAAAAAAGAAAAAAAAAGACTAGGATAGGTCTTTTCCATCTATTACCTCTGTCACATCACATCAGTATTTTTAAACGTTTTTCTTGTTATACTTATTCTTTTGCACGTCCCTCTAGTCTTTATCTCTCTAGATCTCGTCTTTATCTCTGTTCTTTTTTCTCTCTCTAGGCTCTTTCTATTCCCTCTATTCCCACACTAGTCTCTCTCTAGATCCGCCTCTTCTCTCTCTCTAGGTCTCTCCCTTTAGCCTCTCTCTCCTGCAGTAACCTGACCAATTCAGTTTAAGCATCACATCATCGACAGACGTTGAGTCGCAGATGGACAACTTGGTTGATGCAATGTTTCCGACCAGTAATTAATTAACTTGAGATCTTCATTTTAACCGAAAATAATGCAAACATGCATGTATGTATATTATCCGAACACGAGCAAACAAAAATTTATAATTAAAATGGTCAAATTTAATTTAATGGGAAAATAATAATCAAATTTTATTAATATTAAATTAGCTTTATCGCTGAAAAATCAATTATATCTCCTTTTTCATAGATTCGTTATTTTTATTTTGTTGTTAATTATACGTATACCATTTCATGTGATCAGATTAATATTTTTGGGCAAGTAACGTTGTAGCAAAATTGCTTCCGAAGCTCTCCCACCTCCAAGAAATCATGGGTTGAATTAGATCCTCAATCCTCGTTCTTAATCTTGTTTCATTCCCTCTTCAATATATATACCTGGCATGATTCAGTTTTTGTGATGCATAAACAGATCAATCAGCACTCCAACAATATTTAAACACTAAAAGAACTCGTAGACAGATCGATGTACGGACTCTTTCAAACAATTGAGGCAATGAATGAAGAATGGATGAATGAATTAATTAACTAACATCCTCAGTTTGGATGCAGAAGCAACTGCAAAGCATGGTGGAGGACGCGTCCATGGAGGATGTGATCAAGATCCTCATGGCCTCTCGTAAGCACGAGATGCACGATCTATGGACTACGTGTTGCCAAATCATCGCCAGGTCACCCCTCTCTCTCGAGCACCTTCCCATCACCACCACCACCCCCACCAAATTTGAGCAACTTCGGGCCAGCTCCCCCTTCACGTACCCAACTCACCACCACCACCACCACCACCACTATCTCCCCATGATCGCCTCCGCCTCGTCATCCTCCTCCTCCGGCATGGACCGCGACGACGACGAAGAAGAAGACCCGAAGATCCGGCGCATGCGGCGGGCCCTCGCGGTGTCAGACATGGAGGCGATCAAGCTGATGGCGATGTCAGAGGGGCTCGACCTCGACGCCGCCCTCGCTCTCCACTATGCAGTCCGCCACTGCGGCCGGGACATCGTCAAGGCCCTCCTCGAGCTCGGCGCCGTCGACGTCAACCGCCCTGCGGGGCCCTCGGGGAAGACACCTCTGCACATCGCAGCCGAGATGGCGTCGCCGGACATGGTGTCGGTCCTCCTCGACCACCATGCGGACCCGACCGTGCGGACGGCCGATGGGATGGCGCCGCTCGACGTCCTCCGCCACCTCACCTCCGAGCTCCTCTTCAAGGGGGCCGTGCTGGGGCTGGCACGTGTCGAGCCCAATAAGCTCAGGCTTTGCCTCGAGCTGGTCCAGTCCGCCGTGGCAGTTCTCGCTCGAGAAGGTTCAGCTTCTGCTTCTGCTTCCGCTTCCGCTTCTGCTGCCACAGGAGAAGAGACTAGCGACGGTGGACACAATCCTTTCAACAATGCAATCACCTATCAATCAATGAGAGTAGGCGGCGACCACAACTGTGCTAGAAGTGATAGTTATCATGGTTTAGATAGCCTTAGCACGGACGCGAGGATGGTATACCTAAATCTTGGTATGGTGAGTGGTTCGACTAGTCCACATTATATGAATGACGATGGAAAGAAGGGAAATAATAGCTATTTTCCTCAAGGGTTCCCGTAGTGGCAATATGTTGGTTGATCATCCTCGATCCCTTGCAACAAATGAAAGTGCCACTCTTAATTACTTGGTTTTATGCCTCTAATTCCTAGTAGGGTACGTATATCCATGGTCGTGCCGAAACAAATTGCGATTAAGGAGAGGGATATAAGGAAAGAGATGGTTTAGGATGTTCGCGGCGGAGTAGTGTCAATTGGAATTGAGGTGGTGGGTTCTTCTTGTTAATTGTGCGTGTTACTTAATTGAGTTATATATTTTGTATTCATTAAAATGATGTTCATGTGGAGTAGCCTTTAAGCATCCAGGCATGGAGTGTATGAATTTTTATTCTATCACATGATGGCCATCTTACCAATTATTTTCGTTTTGGTTTTTCTGCATGTTGGTTTCCAAAATATTTCGATTTTGTCTTTTAGTTCCTTAAATCTTGTTATTTAATAATAGCCTTTAAAAATACTTTATTTGTATGACTCTATAATAGTTCTTCGGAATATCAGATTATTTTGAATGGTGAAAAGTTAATTTTTGCCCATATAAGTTCGTGGGAAATTATATGAAACAATATTTTTTGTTCTCCAATTGCTTAATCTGTTAGAAAAAAATAGTATTTTTAATAATATTTTATTTCTTTGAATTCGAAATTTTTTTATAGACCTAACTAAGACATGCACTTTGAATTAAATGGAAGGGATTAAATAATGCTTGGAGCGCGCCTAGCGAGATTTGATTCAAGACCTCCTCTTTTAATACTATGTGAAATTATATAAAATAATAATTATTCTTCCAAAATTTAAACCGTCAAATAATAATATTTTTAATTTTTATATTCAACAGTTCCTCCAATACTTTTCCAATTTTCCGCTCCTTTTTCACATCTCCTCCCCGTTACACCTTTACCTCATACTATTTTTCTCTAATGAAAAAAAGGATGAATTAATATCTCTTCATCCGATTGAGATCCAATTAAATCTTAAATTTCCTAGTTTGAAACAATTGGCTTCTCTATGCATAGCTAGCTATATATATATATATATATATATATATAGTAGAGCTATTATGCTATCAAAAGTATAAAGATTCTGGTGCTTTCTACTTTTTGCCCTTAAATAAACCCTTTTAATCATTTCTAACCTTTTGATTAATTCTATTATCTTATGGGGACCACTTAACTCTAATGGTACGTACTATTCAATCCTAAGGGGGACTGCAATCATGCCAACCGTACAATTTTCAATCCAATGATCAAAAAATCGGAAGCACCAGATTTTCTATGCTTCCGATAGCATAGTAGCTCTACATTATATATATATATATATATATATAGTAGGGCTACTATACTCTTATGAATATAGAACTCTTCGTACTCATAAGTTGTTTTTGGTGATGGAGCTTCCGAATCGATGATTCACTCCGTTAAATATGATTTAGAGTATTTGAAACTTCTAGAAATCAATTTTTATAATTTTTTGATATCATTTACCTTACGATCAAAATATCTCAAAATTGACAATTTTTAACGGCCGGTATAGAATATTTGCTAGTTTAGCGTTATAAAAGTATTCGAATCGATTGAATTTTTGATAAAAAAAAATTATATTCACTATCTAAATAAAGATCAACAACCCCGATCTTAAGTTGAGTCAGGGTACCTGCTTTTAAAAGCACAAAAGGTATTGGTGCTATAGTCTTTTTGGCCATTGGATTAACGCTAACGGCCTTTCCTATAAGTAACTACCATAGTTGACTTTTGATCCAATAGCCAAAAAGGTGAATCCAAAAGCTAAAATACTATAGGCATCAAGATCTTGGTGCTTTTAATTAAAAGCATTCATAAGAAAGTTTTTTGTTGCCATTTTGAAGAGTTCCAAAAGTGAGAGATGTTTGAGTGGGGTATTGTTTATAAATTAGAAATAGTTCTAGGCAGTGAAATGTCCTATTATGTTTTGGTGTTTAAAAACTAGTACTTATTTAAGAGCACATTCAAAACACAATTTTCAAACATGCCAGGCAACGTCGACGGCAGAGACAAATATGCAGAGCTAAAACTATTTCCAAGGGCTATTACACAGTCGGTAAGATTTGAGACCGACTAATACGTAAAATACAAAGTTTTTACTAATGAAAAAATTCCAATAGCTTTTTCCTCTAGCTAGGACTTTTTTGAACAATATTGAAACAAGTTATTCATTAATACTCTTCCGTGATTTTTTTTCCTTTTTTTGGGTGATTGCTGGCTAATATTTTGATTTTTGTCCATTTGAAGGCCTTGATATATGTCATGATTTTGAAGATTAAGCATTTCACGTATGAAGTGATTATTTAATTCCAAAGAAAATTAATTGCAGTTTATTAATTAGTCTTGATATTATTTTTTAGAATAAGATATATCTAATAGTGGAATACATTATCTTTAAAATTTATGGATGTTTGACCTCTCTATTTGCCTAAAAGCAAGCTCCTTGGGGTGCAATGTCAAAAGAAAATGTCTATAGCGCATATAAGTTATTAAGTTATAATCTGTTCAAAACACCCAAATAGCTAGCTCTATATATATATGCGATTGTTCGGATGTCATGACGACGAGCTCTCCGGTGGTAGCTTCTGATTTTCCTTCGTGATTGTTGTCTAAAAGTTTATTTTTAGTCTTATACAGGGTCTTAGCGCCCAAGATTTATTGGAATAGAGCATTCCTCTTACGAGAAAATTTATCCTTTTTTAAGAGATGAATTGAAAATCAAATATAGTATACTGTTGTAAGCATTTAATCACACCCATTAATTAATAAATTATTGCACTAATCTTGCAGAAACTAAAGAAATTTGCCGAACAATATAAACCGTGCATCCAAACAGGCCCATGGATATATTATTCACTTTAAGTACTCTTTCATTTACTGAAAAATCTTGTATTAATGGTAAATGAGGAATGTTATCAAATGTCAGAGGCATAGCATATTTGGTCTTCCAGTTATTTCCATGCATGGAAGAAGACAACTAACTCGCTGATGAAATATATATACTATCCTATCATATCACGGCTTCCACGACCTTGGAAGGATGTAAAATCAAGCTCGTGACTACAAAAGAAAATCCTTATAGCACATATAAGAAATAATTGTATAACTTGTTCAGACAAGCCAGAGGAGTTTGTCTGGATGCATAAATAGCTTGTTTGGCATATCTTATATCTCTTTTTTATATTTTGTGGCATGTGATAATTCAAATTGGTTGAAGGACAAGTATGATAACCACACACACATAGAGAGAGAGAGAGTCTGGCTATGGTGTTTATACAAGCACCAAGCACTTAGTGCTTGTAAGTTTCTTACATTTTGATCTATCTCTTTGACCAATTTCACTCCTTAGATTATGTTATTCCACACAATCATCCGTTCAACCCTAGAGAACTACTATCATCCTAACAGCATATCCCTTCATCCAAAGGCCGAAAATTAGCACCGACCGTCTCTAGCGCAAATGGCAAAGGGCCTGGTGATTGGTATCCGAGATCCCAAGTTCGAATCCTGGTTTTTTTTTTAGAGAATAGGTAGCGCGCTACCTGCTTCATTCATTGAAGGTATGAATTAGGCTACAGATGTGAAGCAACTAGGGCCTCAGGAATTGATCGAAAAAAAAAAAAAAAAAAAATCAAAGGGTCAAAGGATGTCTTTCCAATAATCAATCAGCTGCTTGGGCCTTCTCGCCGCTAAAACAGGATCTATCTGTATTCCCCGCTAAAGTTCGAATCCTAGTTGATTCACATTTCCAGCTAAGTTTATTTCTAAAAAAAATAAACGAAACGGTAGCATGCTATCTTTCTCTCTCTAAAAAAAAATGCAAAAAATCTACAAGCACTAATCACTTGGTACTTTCTAAAAGTATAAGAGCTCAACTCTATGTATATATGTATAGCATATATGAACTCTAAATTGTTTAATTTTCACACAGTATGAGAAGTCACTACAACTTAATTGCTGTCCTGAAAAGTCCTAATTTTTAAATTTTGCAATATGCAAAAATTTCAAACCGTACAAGATATTGCGAATTACTTGATAAATATGACATCATAACTTGATGTTCTAATATTTAAACCAGCATTAAGTCCCTGTTTGGATGCTTTAGTAATTTTATCCAATGATAACTTATGCATTATAAATATATTCTCGCACAAATATAACCTAGCTAAATGTTTAATTCTAGCTCGTTGAAAATTTTTGTCATTCATGATTTGATAGAATATATAGCATATTTAATCAACGACATGATTTATCTTATTCAAAAAAAAATCCTTAAAGAAAGAGTTGAATACATATAGTATGCCTTTCCAGACCGTCAGCATAATTTTTCTGTATCAAATACTACAATTTAACTTATTGAATAAAATGATAGATACACATATATATGCTGGAGCAAGGTGTACATATGCGTTCAAAGAGAGGCAAGTGTTTTATGTTTTAGCCATAAACCATAAAAAATCAAGAGCATCCGATCCATAATGAGACTGCGAAGTTAAGGAGAATCTCAAATTGGATGTGGAGTACAGTTCCATCTCGCTATTGTCTAAACCCATGCACTGTTATATCCTTGTCTTTGCTACTATTTTCATGTCCATGTATTAGTTACTATTGGACCTGACAATCAGTACCTACATTTATGTCTTTTTGGAACCATTCCTATTTAATATGGCCTTTCCCCCTTCAGCATTACCCTACTTGTTTGAATCGTATATAAATAATTATTTGATCCTGTGACAAGAAAGAGACTACATTATTTCCCCTCGCCACTGCTTTTGAATAGCTTTCCTTGTCTAGACAAAGATTTCTACCTACCACTTTGACTATACATTTCTGTGCGTGTCGATCGAGATCGAGATCGAGATCGAGATCGAGAGAGAGAGAGAGAGAGAGATTAGAGATTATATAGGTTTTTCCCTTTCCGCTCCTTCTCAATATGTAGCTTTGATATTAAGCATGTAAGGAAAAATATATCACTACAACAAAATATGTTTAATTTAAACGACGCTTTTTAAACGACGTCTATTTTAGCACCTTCAATATTTGGTATGTGCTGATACTATGATTAAGCGTCACCAATAAACATATTTTTATAAAATACTGGTAAAAATTTTCCGACGCTATATTAAAGCGTCGGTATATTTATTCCGACATATTTAGATATAAGACATGCGATCAAATCAACCAAGCAATTAATAACTTCGCTCAAGGAGAGGGACCTATAAAATTATTTTATTAGAAAAAAGGGGACAGAATATATATAATTAGTGAGTGTTCATGAAGAATTTGAGTACGTACTTAATTGTGCTTAACCAAATTCTTTAGAATCTTTCGTCAACTAGAATCACATCATTGGGAACTTCCTCTCATTATCTTCTTAGGGAACTCACAGTAAGGAATCTGCTTATAAGAAACAGAATCCCTTCTCGCAACACAAGTATATATCTCATACTCGTGCAATTTATGGCAGGGGAGTCTTTCTAACATATGCTCTTGTAAATTCATATTTTAGATGCCATGAATGTTCCTATCTATTTATAGATGAAACGCATCCTTTCAAAAGTTAGTTGTCTCCCTTCAGGAATAGATGCATCCATTGAAATGGTTGCTTAATCAAGGGACACATATTTGCGTATATATAGTATCTCTCCAAATGGTTGTATTAATTAAGAGGTGCACACTATAAGAAAATTTCAATATAAAGACGCTTTTTAGACGACGCTTGAGGGTCCCTACAATATCGCAAATACTGACGCTTCAAAAAATATCATCATATTAACCCTCTATTGTATAAAACCAATTTCTATTATCTTTTTTAATTTATCGACGCTTTAAAGCGTCCGAATTTTAAAAAATCCTAAATAATCCTGATGCTTTAAAGCATCAGATATATTTTACCAATGACTGGCATAAGCATCGGTTTGTAGTGATCTCTCTATATTGCACCTTTGTAAATATTTGCATTCATCAAGAGACATATTACAGCAAATGGCATCTCTTCATGCATTTTTTCATAGAAAGATGCTTGATACAAAGTACTCGTGCATGAGCCTCTAAAATATTTCAATACATTTGATAAAGTTCAAAAGTCAAATCGTCGAGCTTAAAAGTTTATTCTGGCTTACAAAAATGTTAAAGTTCAGAGGGTTTTTGTACGTTTTTCCAATTCATGTAAGAAGTTGCAGCGCTCTGATCACTATGTTTTGAGAACACAAGAAATAGTATATATGAAGAAACAGCAATGCATGGATGTAACTCATTACGGACCTAGTTGTTCCATAATTCAACTAGCTAGTTACATGGTCTTTATTGTTTTGTTTTGCTTTTCTAGGCATCTTTAAGGAAGAAGCTTTCCATTATTCAACTAGCTAGTAATATAGTCGTCATCTTCTTGTTTTGCTCTTTGACGTATCTTTTAAGGATGAAGCGGTTGTAACTCTGGGAAGTTGGCGCCGGCGTTACATCCCATCAATGACATATATAATAATTGAAAATTAATAATTTTGCTGCGTTGTCATGATTTATTCTATATAACTTATTGTAGTACCGTTAATAGTGCGACTGTACGGTAAATAGTGCCATTAATAGTGAGACTTCACGTAGCAAAGGTACACTCTTTTCATTTCTAGCAGAAAAAACAAAAAAATCTATATCTACAATGACCAATTTGCATAAAAAATTTATAAATTTTGAGCTATTGCAAAATTGGGCCATATTTTTTTATTTTACAGATTCGGACCAGATTTTTTTGCCATCGGACGAAAATACCCTTATTCCTAATATATAGATAACCCATCATTATAGTCCTAACCACATTAATTAAGTATATATGTTCATTATGCCTTTATAGCTGTACCTATTTTCGCTTTAATAGTTCTAGAGACCATATGTGTGCCACTGTGGCTGTAATAAAATTTAGTACACGTGTTCCCAGTAACTTTGTAACTATATCCTATTGTTTGAAGTAAAAAAGATAAACATTTATACTATATATATATATATATAGGATAAAGCAATCCTAATCATAATCACAGCCAATTAAATTCAGACTTATACAATCCTAGTAGGTCTCATGTTAACCAAAAAATTTTGGGACGAATAATAATAATTTAAATCCATTCAATAGGCTCATTTATGAATACGAATTGGTGGGTTTCATGAAAGCCCGTTGAATTTTTAAGCCTATGTAATAATTCGGGCCTCGCTTCAGCCCAACGAATATTATTATTTGTGCCCAAAAAACTCCATCAAAGTGGGCCCAATCAATGACGGTCCATACCCACATCCTAAAATTTAATATTCAATTAGAAAAAATCTCTTATCCTAATAACCTCATTACATATCTTTTCCCATTCAAAATTTGATTTCAAATCCTCAACCAACTCCCAAAATATCTCTTAACAACCCACATTCATTCGAATTTCGAATTTGTAAAACTCCCAACCGACTAGAAAATATCTATCCCTCCAACAACAAATTCAAAATTCAATTTCAAATTTTGAATCCCTAACCAACTCCTCAAAATATCTCTCGCCTAACCCCATTCACGTCGCTCTCAGAAAAAATCTCAACCCACTCATCGATTCCTCAGATTTTCCTATTCTACTATAAATATGAAGATAAAAAGAAGGATAAGAGATAAAGAGAGAGAGAATAGTGATACGGAGAGAGACTACGATACAAAGAGGAGAGATAATAGCATTTCCACCCTTACTACACACGTTCCTACATACCAAAAAAAAATTTCAAAGAATGAGAGATCTTCGACCGCACCACCGTGCAGCTTCATCCAGCCTGTCATTCTACTTCCACCGTTTGATCATCAGGTAAAAAAAAATATAAAAAAATAAAAAAATAAAAAATAAAAAAAGAAATAATAATAATACATATCAAAAAAAAGAAAGAAAAATCTTTTTCTCTTTTTTCTTTTTCTTCCTTTTTTTTAGGTCCTGCTGCCGTCGTCACCTATGCCATTTAGACGACTTCGATGGGAGAGGGAAGGGGAGCCAATGGCTCCTCATTTCTTCGGACCTCTCTATACCCCATTTGAAACCGTTAATTGATGGGATGGGTGATTTACATTGTCGCGACCTCCTCCAACCTCGCCAGTTTGGCATTTTCGAAAGAAAAGGGGAGAGAAATCAATGATTCCCCGTTTCTTCAAACCCTTCAACCTCTTTCGAGAATGTCAAACCAAATCCATCGACCGTTACGACTTATGCCATCGTCGTCATCTACACCGCAGTCATCTCAAATCTCGCCGGTTCGGCGTTTTCGAAAGAAGATGGGAGGGGAATCAATGATTTCTCATTTCTTCTGACCCTTCAACCTCTTTCGAAAATGTCAAACTAAGTCCACCGGCCATCACGACTTATGCCACAGTCATCATCTACACCGCAGTCATCTCCAACCTCACCAGTTTGGCGTTTTCAAAAGAAGAGGGAAGGGGAATCAATGATTCCCCGTTTCTTTAGACCCTTCAACCTCTTTCGAGAATGTCGAACCAAGTCTACTAGCCGTTACGACTTATGCCACCGTCATCATCTACACCGCAGTCATCTCCAACCTCGCCGGTTTGGCATTTTCGAAAGAAGAGGGGAGGAGAATCAATGATCCCCGTTTCTTCGGACCCTTCAATCCCTTTCGAGAACATCGAATTAAACCACAAAAATCCCAAACCGGTTCAGATGATTTCTTTGGACATCTGAATTTTGGTTCAATTAAAATCAAAATTGAAAAATTACAAAGAAAATTTCTTCAGACCCCAAATCCAAATTGCAATTTGAAAATAAGGGGATTTCTTCGGACCCCAAATCCAAATTGCAATTTGAAAATAAGAGAATTTTTTCGGACACCAAATCAAAATTGCAATAAATCAAAAGAAAATTTTTCGGACCCCAAATCAAAATTCTAATAAATAAAAAGGGGATTTCTTCGGACCCCAAATCAAAATTGCAATAAATCAAAAGGGGATTTCTTTCGACCCCAAATAAAAATTGCAATAAATCAAAAGGGGATTTCTTCGAACCCCAAATCAAAATTGCAAAATTAAAACGAAAATTTCTTCGGACTCCAAATCCAAATTGCAATTTGAAAAAAAGAGAATTTTTTCGAACCCCAAATCAAAATTGCAATAAATCAAAAGGGAATTTCTTCGGACCCCAAATTGAAATTACAAAATAAAAAAGAGAGATATTTCTTCAGACCCTAAACTTCAATTCCAAACAAAAATAAATACAACACAGTCCACAACCAATCTAGTCCAAAAATACAAACCCAAATGCAGCCCACCATAAAACTTCAAAACCTACAAAACCTAAACCCATAAAACCCAAATCAAATGCAACCCACCATAAAAACCCGAAACCTACAAAACCTAAACCCATAGAACCCAAATCAATTGCAACCCAACATAAAAATCCGAAACCTACAAAACCTAAACTCATAAAACCCAAATCAAATGCACCCCACCATAAAAACCCAAAACCTACAAAACCTAAATCCATAAAATCCAAATCAAATGCACCCCACCATAAAAATCCAAAACCTACAAAACCTAAACCCATAAAACCTAAATCAAATGCAGCCCACCACACACCATAAAAATTCAAAACCTACAAAACCAAATGTCACGCCCCGAACCCAGTCCTATTTGGCCGGTTCGGACCCATCGAACAGACACCGAACGGACAGAGCCTCCCCTGTCCGCCCAAGGCTCGACAACAGTACAAATAGAGTATAAAATTTGTACATGCGGAAGCAAACATAATGGCTTGCACGAGGGCAAGCAATAGCCAAAGTGAAAGTGCTAACTAATCAACATACAAGTACTATGATTAAATTTAAATCACATACATGCATACAACTTGTACATTTGCATTCTTTTCTTTACCATTATTTCTTCTCTTTTACATCACATGATATCTCAAAATATAAGCTTTGCATTGAAACATAAACCCTTTTTGCATCATTCATTTAACATGTTCATAATGCTAAAATTATCAAAATACAAAAGATGATAACTAAAGGGTATGCAAGTAAACCAAAATGTGAAACCAACTGGGGTGGTCTCTAACTATAGCGCGATACCTTTACAACGATTATCCGCCGGTTCGCTCGGTCCCGGCTCTGCGAAAATAGTGGGGTGAGAACTACAACAAAGTTTTCAGTAGGTTCAGCCCCGATCTCACCGACTTTCCCACTAGGTCTAAATTAGGCATAATAGAAGAAAGGAAAAATAGTAACCGACTAACAAATGCAGCTAATATGCCTGAATAATAAACTCAATCATATGCTCAATGAGATGCTCATGATGAATGCAAGTTCACATTTTCTTTACACAATCTTGTGGCTAACCCGTTGGGCCCTCAGCCTGTTAGGCATTCAGCTTCCTCCCGTAGGGTTTCATAACTCACCAACTCAAAATCCTAATTTTTAGGCCCTCAGGCTCCCGTTGGGACCGTCCTCTGGGGATTCCCCTTCCCAGTGGTGACAACTCCGGAGCTCACTGCTCGAGGGGGAGCGACATCCCTCAAGCTAAAACTATAGGCGAGTATGATCAATCCTTAACTTTAAGGATACCAATGCTCAAGTGACCCGTCTCTTTAAGGTTTCTATGTCACAATGTCATTATTGTTCTTTGCTTGCATTCTTTAACTTACACTAGTGTCATATACACTAACTTGTTCTTTATAATCATTCACTAATGCCATACTTGTTCTCTAAGTATTCAACTCTAGCATTCTTGTCATTTACTAATGCCACACACTCTAGTGTTCATTTGCATACATGACATTCACTAATGCCACCCAATTCACATGTCACTATGTCATTTTTATTCTTTACCTCATCTAGGTTCTTATCACTTTTCATGCATACATACGGTTTACAAGTTTTCATTCTTTACTCTCATTTCACATGCATCAATACTCATAACATACAACAAAAGCTCTCAATTAACCCTATTATGCAAATTGCTCAAAATTCACATATGCTCAACAAAACGACACTTTTAGACATAAAAAAATTTTTACCGATTTCGGATAGCACCACCCACCTTAGATGGTTGTAGGGATACTACGGTTCAATTCTCGGACTTTTTAGGCTCCTAATCCGCATGCTGCGACTATCTGTACCAAAATAAGCCAAATTAGGCTTTTTATACAATATCTTTATCTAAACATTTTCGTTTCGTCGAACCGGGTTTTCCATTGCGTCGGGAATACCTCTAATGAGGTTTCTACAAAGTCAATTTGTCTTCAAAATATCCTAGGGCAAAAGTCTCAAATTTGGTGCCCTAACAATTCCATATGTCAAATATCTTGGGATTGATCTTGTAGCTAAGCAAAATCAAGCTTAAAACCACCCAAGGAGCTCTCTAACACCATTCCTAAACCATTCCAACCATTCATAGGGCATCAAAAGCTAACCCTAGAGATTCACCATGAGAGCTCATGAGAAACACATGAGTTTCACGTATTTCATGGCCTCAAGCTAGTTTCTAGCCTTGCAAGAAGTTCAAATCCTAAAAACTTAGGGTATAAATCTAAACCC
Organism: Ananas comosus; assembly: GCF_001540865.1. Taxonomy (NCBI): domain Eukaryota; kingdom Viridiplantae; phylum Streptophyta; class Magnoliopsida; order Poales; family Bromeliaceae; genus Ananas; species Ananas comosus. The sequence goes on along the minus strand of NC_033633.1, from coordinate 5,909,977 downwards.
TAGACCCAATCTTGCATAAAACTCACCTTAGCTGTCACGGCCCGCGACCACCCGCCTATTTGGCTGGGTCGCGGCGCCGCCGACAGACTGCCGAACAGACAGAGTTTTTCCTGTACGTCCTAGGCGTCGCAATCAATACAAAACGAAGGTTCCAACCAGGAACTGATCTCAATTAAGATTGCATAAGAAAGTATCAATAACATAAAACTAACTGCTAATACAAGCATTCACTTCATACACTTTATACATCACATTTTTCTTTTACATTTGCTTAACATCCAAATGCAATCACATTATTACATTTAATACAAGTTGGTTGTTGTTATTCCATTCTAACCCCTAGGCCCTGCTGACTCGGGGTACTACTATCTCAGTCTCTACGGTAGGGCACTATCTACGAAGCTACGCCTTTGCCTTGCGCCGCCGCGCCACTCACGTGCGAACCTGAAACACCCCAAAACAATGTGGGGTGAGAACCAACTCCATAGTTTCCAGTGGGTACGGCCAACCAAGGTAAAAGCTCGACCAATAGGTCTGAGGAGGCACTGTAACATGTTAGTTCAACAATATACAACAGATATATATATTCAAATTGAAATACATGCGATGCCTCACAATATGCGATATGAAAATCATGCAACTATAGTAGATCAATTGATTCTACACTTTACTTGGCTAATCTTAGCTCATATCATTTACTCTAAGGTTTCTATTACTTTAGGATCTTACTCAAGTCTACTGGCTTCTGAGGTCTCTATTACCTCAGCTCTAGCCTCTATCACTAGCTTATGAGGGTTCCACTACCCTATCGAAGCTATCCACCCGACTCGGCCTCGAGTCAATCATCCGCGGATATTCCGCGCACTGGCTGCTCAACAGCCTACCGCTCTCTGTGACTTAGGCTCTTAGCGGCGAAATCGTCGCACACGCTGAACCCGGCTCAAGTCCCTTGACATAGCCATTCTGGCGGCGAACACGTTGCACTTACCAAGCGAGGACTCAAGTCATGATCTATCCATCTGGCGGCGAACTAATCGCACCTCACCCAACAATAGTTTCAGTCACGACTCAGCCACCTGGCGGCACCCGTATCATACTTACCCAGCAATGGTTTCAGTCAATCCCAGCGGTCTGATCCACATTCGGCTTAACCATCCGGCGACGAAATCGTCGCACACGCCATGACAATTGTTCAAGCTTCGGGCGGTGATCTCCATGTGATCGCCCCCAATCCTCCCTCGGTATCAACCTCGGCGGCGAAATCATCGCACACGCCCTAACCTTGATACCAGGGTCCTCACAAGTCCTGGGATTCCGGAATCCACTTCCACAGGTCGAGGGTCCATAACCAACCCTATGCTGTCGACCTAGCACATCCTAGTGGCTAATACCACTATACTTAACAACCTAGGTTCAATACCACTCTAGGTTCTAAGTCTCAGTCACGTAACCTAGGTAAAACCGCTAGGTTCTATATACTCTCTACCTAGATGTCAACTTCTATGTTCACTTGTTCGACCTATGTTTACTAACACTAGGTTCGATGCCACACACCTAGACTTGTTCGACTCTAGGTTCGCTTGTTTCACCTATGTTCTTTAACACTAGGTTAGATGCCACTCGATCTACCTGACATCCTAGTTGTCCAATCGAGTACCATAAAGTTCGCATGTCAATCAACTCTACTCATTCTAGAGTTATCATCTAGTTCACATGCATATCTACTTAGCATATTCTCACAATGTTAATCATGCGTTCTTTAATTTATCTAGCATTATTTACATATCATGCTCATCATGCAACCTTACATACCTATGTCATTTCATCAACATGCATCAATATGAAATTACATTACTTGGACATACAGGAAACCTAGTCGCTTCGGTAAGCACAACCCACCTTAGCTTGCTCTCCGATTGCTCGTCGACACTTGCAATCGGCTTCCCGCGACACTCGGCACCCAATTTGGCCCGATCTTGCTGTTGCGCTTCAGCCGCGCATCGTTTTGCGATTCCGGGTATTAAAGGTCTTCGGTTATGCGCCACAGTGCTCGGGATCCGCTCTCGCGATTTATGGGCACCACCTCGTCCCTCCAGGCGATAACGAAGCCGAAAGCCCTTATCTCGGCAATATCATCTGGTAGGTTCGTCGGATCGTCGAACCGACTTCGCCAACGCATTTCGTTACCTATCAATTAGGTTTACAGAGGGTCAAATGAGATCAAACCCTCACAATACCAAAACCCTATTTTTGGGTGCCCTAGATGCTACTATAGCCGAATCCACCAAATCGATCTATGAAATGGAGGAAATCCATCTAGATAGCATGCTAGGGTTCCAATTAATCCAATTTTAGAGATCAAAAATCCATCTCTAAAGATCTACCATGAGAGAGCTTAGAAGCTTGCCTCTCCAAGGAGCTCCAATTGTGAGGAGAGGAAGAGAAGAAGATGGCGATGATCCCCTCCAAGCTCTACTCTTTCTCCTTCTTCTCCTTCTCTTCTCTTTCTCTTCTTCTTCTCTTTTCTCTCTTCTTTCCCTTATTCCTCTTCTTCCACAATCAGAGAGAGAGAGAGAGAGCAGTGAGGGAGTGAGGAAATGAGAGAGAGAGAGAGAGGGACCCCTCTTATAACCCCTCTCATGGCGATTTTGCACATAAACCCCTCAACTTTCCATCCCTTACACTGCCCAGATTGGGCAAAAATCGCGCTGAGGGAACGGTCTCTCCCTACCTGGGACCGGTCCCAGAGGACCTTCCCCCAATCCGCGCTCTCGGGAACCGGTCTCTCCCCGCCAGGGGACCGGTTGCCTTGCGCTGCCGCGACCCTCAGCCTCGGGGCAACCGGTCCCTCCCCCCCTGGGACCGGTCCCCGAGAGCAACTTTGCTCAGACCACGTTCAGGAACCGGTCCCTCCCCCCAGGGACCGGTCCCCGAGAGCAAAAACTACCAAGTGCAGTTTTTGCACTGTTTGCTCTCGCGGACTCCATTCCAAAGCACGTTTTGGGTTTCGTGCCACATCAGCTTTTTCGAAGGCTACTCGCTCGACAGTTAGTCGATCCGGAGCGAAGTACAACTCTCAGATTTCGAGAATTCACTTTCTTACATTTTTCCCTCCTTAAAAAGAGTTTCGTCCTCGAAACTCACTCAATCATAAAATCCAATTCACCCCTCAATTCGACTCATTAATTAATCGAGGTTTCCAATGCACTTTCGCACTCCGGAGTGGCCTTCTTCTCATCGGAATCATCCAAAGGTCCACTAAGGAAGATGTGAGACTAGATTCACTCACATTTGCCAAATGTAACACCGAAAGTGCATTACGGCTTCACAGGCCTCGGTGGTAGTGTAAGTCAATACTCATGACTCCACACGCTCTAACACCACCCGTTGTTCGGCTTAAGAAGGACTCATTCCTTCACAGTTCTACTGAACATTACCTTCCCTCGAGACCAAGACTACCCCTCATCCTCGTGGTGTGGATCTAGCAAGATTGTATCAACTAGACGAACGATCCACCACCACAACACTATGCGCACGGGTAGACCCTCTCGAATTACTCAAGCATTCACAAAGTGGCACTTCGCCACCTTGGGCTATTCCAGAGTCCGACACAACTCTCCACATTTCTCATCGCATCGGGGAACACACTCCGATCCGATCACCGGCATTGCCTAGAAGCAATATTGTCGGTGCATCGACCAATCGCGAGTGCTTCAATCCCAATCGAATCTTTGCTCTATCACGAGACGGCACATTCCCGCACATCTCCAACCTCAATCCTCTTGAGAGCAGTATCATCAAACTCCAATTCTCACATGGCTATTCGTTGTTCAAGCGTCTCTTAGAGACCACTCTGCTTTCTCTTTATCCTTTGATACTTTAAGCCACGATTAACACTACACGAACCGTACGTAGGCCAACTGCCTAAATTCGTCTCAACGACGCCTAGCGTCTCTCGCTCGCATGCGTAGACCCAATCATCATTGGGCGACATTCTCATTGGAGGATTCGCACACACTCCAACCAGGAGCAACCAAGACCCCAAACCACGTCACGTCCTCGGGTTGGGTCACTACACACTCTGTGTGTCCTTGATCTCATAATCTAACACGTGGCCTTCCACGTACCCGGGTCCAAGCTCGAACTTCCGTCCTGACCAAAACTCTGCCGTACCTGTAGGTATTGGGTCGCTGTCTCTCACAACTGACTGCGCCTGCCTAATGGGCCCAGACTCCACAGTCTACAGATGGTCAAGGCATAGGTCGTCCCGAAGCACTACCCGCCAACGTCGTCCTACACGACATGCTCTACAGAGCTACACACTCGATCGGCTCCTAGGCACCTAGTGCAAGCCACCAGCCCTACGAGTGATCCATGGCCCGCTTCATACTTAGCAATGCCACAGTGCTACTGCCAACTCACTCATCATCGGCTGAATCAAATCCGTACCCTACGAGTATCTACACTCGAGTGCTCTACACGCCTCTACAGCGTTCCCACGAAGTCCAGCATCAGGCCACCTGCCTATGCACACCGACTACACAAGCACGACTCGCCCACCTCAACTCGAGGTACTACTAGGCCCATAGGCCAACTCGGCGCTAATCAACCAATCTCGCAATAGTGGTTCACCTTCACTGTTCGATCTACCGAATCTGTATCCGAAATACTCTTGGAATATTCGGGTATCCTCAAACACCAAGGCTCAACTCTCACAATCTCCTATCCATTGCCTTGAGAGTCACTTCACCATTTCGTGTTCACCATGAATCTCGTTTCACGTCCAACGATCATCACTAGCCATTTGCTAGTACCACTTGGCTCTCTACCTGCTCCAACAGGCGCCACACTCTCACCAGATAAGCATGCTCGGGTATCTATCTCTACCCGTCTAATAGGTTCCTACTATGCAATGTACAAATAGTAGCAACTGGCCATATGATAAATGCATGCTATAAAACAACTTGATATCAAATAGCAGCATACGCTTGCTTTAATCAACTCATACCTGCCCTGGTGCCATCAGCAGTGGCAGGCTCCACAACTCGGGTCGCGTATCCATAGCCGCTCGGCGCTCGCCGCGAACCCTCCGGTTGCATCGTCCTCAACGGCCGCTCTCCCGACCATGCCGCAGGTGGCACACCTGCAGGCTGTCCCGGAAAGGAATAGGCCATCGCCAATGTCAAGGCCCGGCTATCACCTTGCGGACACTCGTCCCGCGTATGGCCCGGCAGCCCACAGTTGAAGCACTTGCCCTCACACTACCCACACTGTTGTGGGAAATAAAGGCATCCACAAATAACACATCTCGCCGAGGACCGAATGCGGTATGTCCTCGGAGCTCGGGATCGTGAGCGCAAACTCATCGACGTTCGTTGGGAACTTGACTGACCATCGAGTCCGCTTGCCGGCCGTCCTTTCCCTTTTTCCTTGTAATATGCCTCGCACCCCTCCCGCAATGATGCGTTGCCTTGTTCTATCCACAGGGCCCGATCCAGGACTTCAGCAAAAGTCTGTAACTTAAGTATGAGCACAGGCTTGTAAAGATCCAGCCGAAGTCCTCGCACAAACCAGTTGGCTTTATCCTTGTCATCCCGCACCACGTTCGAGATACAATGCACGATACGGGAGAACTCCCGCTCGTATTGCCTTACCGAGCGGTTTCCTTGCCGCAGCTTCCGGAACCTCTCCTGAAGATTTTGCTTTTCGTTATCGGGGAAATAGGCCGAAAACACCAATCCCCGAAACTCTTCCCAAGCATAGGAGGGAGACTAGGCGATCGATTTCGCTTAACGCCTTTCCACCACACCTTCGCCGACTGTTTCAGATAGTGCACAGCTAGATTCACCTTGTACCGCTCCAACGTGTACAGATCCTCGAAGAGGGTTTCTATGGAATCGATCCACATCTCAATGACCCACGGATCTGCGTTCTCTCCATCAAAGGTAGGCGGATCAAATTTCTTGAAAGCCATGAGGGCCACCAAAGCCCGCTCCCTTTCCGTCGCTACCTCTGGACTAATAAAAGTCGGGTCGCCCGACCCCGACAGAAACATCTCCGGCCCAACTCCCGGCCGTCCTCGACGGGCCGCAGCCGATGCAGCCACAAGCTGATCCACGGCTTTCTGGAGTCGTTTCATTCACTCCTCCTGACGCATAGAAGCCTCCTGCTGCCGCTGCACCACATCAGCCTGTTGCCTCATCACTCCAACGAGTGTGGCCAACTGATCACGAAGCTCCAAGTCTCCGCTCGCGTTGGTTTGCTCAGGGGCACCACTTGTCCCCTCTCGTACCGATCTGAACGAAGATCGCCTACGCGGTGCCATCGTTCCCTGAAACAGGACAACTCGATTAGTTCTCGACCCTCTAGTTCAAACACGAGACCACTAACACCAACTCAAAGTCAATCCGGTGAAGCTCACGCAAGGGCGTCTATTCTCGTCACTTGGTTTCATGTTGTCGCACACCAACATGAACACCCTCGGTCGAGAATGAATGACATCTCGAGTCTACCTCTAATATCCGTCTTAGAGGCTTCGACACAACCCAATCCATCAACCCTTCGCCGCAAGTATCAAGTCCTCGTCTCTCACGGGCCTTATTCTCCTATGGTTTACTATCCTAGGTCTCCTAGGTCCATCTAAACTATTTTTCCATTCTCTACTTTATGCTCTGATACCACTTTATCTGTCACGGTCCGCGACCGCCTGCCTATTTGGCCGGGTCGCGGCGCCATCGACAGACCACCGAACGGACAGAGTTTTTCCTGTATGTCCTAGGCGTCGCAATCAATACAAAATGAAGGTTCCAACTAGGAACCGATCTCAATCAAGATTCAATAAGGAAGTATCAATAACATAAAACTAACTGCTAATACAAGCATTCACTTCATACACTTTATACATCACATTTTTCTTTTACATTTGCTTAACATCCAAATACAATCACATTATTACATTTAATACAAGTTGGTTGTTGTTATTTCATTCTAACCCCTAGGCCCTGCTGACTCGGGGTACTACTATCTCAGTCTCTGAAGTAGGGCGTTATTTACGAAGCTACGCCCTTGCCTCGCGCCGCCGCGCCGCTCACATGCGAACCTGAAACACCCCAAAACAACGTGGGTGAGAACCAACTCCATGGTTCCCAGTGGGTACGGCCACCTAAGGAAAAAGCTCGACTAATAGGTCCGAGGAGGCACTGCAACATGTTAGTTCAACAATATAAAACAGATATATATATATATTCAAATTGAAATACATGCCATGCCTCATAATATGCGATATAAAAATCATGCAACTATAGTAGATCAATTGATTCTACACTTTACTTGGCTAATCTTAGCTCATATCATTTACTCTAAGGTTTCTATTACCTTAGGATCTCACTCAAGTCTACTGGCTTCTGAGGTCTCTATTACCTCAGCTCTAGCCTCTATCACTAGCTTATAAGGGTTCCACTACCCTATCGAAGCTATCCACCCGACTCGTCCTCGAGTCAATCATCCGCGGATATTCCGCGCATTGGCTGCTCAATAGCCTACCGCTCTCTGTGACTTAGCCTCTTAGGGCAAAATCGTCACACACGCTGATCCCGGCTCAAGTCCTTTGACATAGCCATTCTGGTGGCGAACATGTTGCACTTACCCAACGAGGACTCAAGTCATGACCTATCCATCTGGCGGTGAACTAATCGCACCTCACCCAACAATTGTTTCAGTCACAACTCAGCAACCTGGGAGCACCCGTATCGTACTTACCCAGCAATGGTTTCAGTCAATCCCGGCGGTCTGATCCACATTCGGCTTAACCATCCGGCGGCGAAATTGTCGCACACGCCATGACAATGGTTCAAGCCTCGGGCGGTGATCTTCATGTGATCGCCCCCAATCTTCCCTTGGTATCAACCTCGGTGGCGAAATCGTCGCACACGCCCTAGCCTTGATACCAGGGTCCTCACAAGTCCTGGGATTCCGGAATCCACTTCCACAGGTCGAGGGTCCATAAACAACCCTATGCTGTCAACCTAGCACATCCTAGTGGCTAATACCACTATACTTAACAACCTAGGTTCAATACCACTCTAGGTTCTAAGTCTCAGTCACGTAACCTAGGTAAAACCGCTAGGTTCTATATCATCTCTACCTAGATGTCAACTTCTAGGTTCACTTGTTCGACCTATATTTACTAACACTAGATTCGATGCTGTCACGCCCTGAGCCCGCCTCTTTGCTCGGTTTCGGGCACGCCAACAGACCACCGAACGGACAGGGTTTTCCCTGTACCGCGGACAGAGTCTCCCTTGTATGTTCAAGGCGTCGCAATCAATACTGTCATTCCCCGGGACCCGGCTTAGGCCCGCCCGATGCGTGCCCAGGCCCGCCATATGCCTGCACATATAAGGCGTCTACAACAAAAACGAATAAATGAACAAGAAGTTGAAAGTGTTTAGAGATATCAGAGCAAATATACAACTAGGTTCTATCAACAAGTAGAGTCAAAAAGAGAACTGAACCACTAAACCATAAAGTAAACTAATACATCATAAATCTCAAGATACAAAAATAGAGTGGTCTCTATAACCAGGTACAAAACTCTCACTATCTCTCCAAAAGAAAACTAAAGAGAGGTGGACCACCTGTCACTAAGTCCCTCGATAACTAACTCGAGGCGAAACCTTTCCCGCGATCTCGAGCCTCTCCCGGAGTGGAAGGCTCTGAAAGAAAACATAAAACAGGGGGCATGAAAACTATAATTTATAGTTCCCAGTGGGCAATTACTGACCTGCACTAGCTGCACCACTAAGCCCAAGAGAGAGAGAGAGAGCAGATAAGGATAACAAGAATAAACTGCGGTAAATGAAGCATATAATAAATGCTACTCTACTATGCCAAGAATTCAGAACGTCAACATGGAGTACATCTACTCTACATGATCCAGTATGCTGATACATAAACAAATACGCTACGATGCAACAAGTAATACTATGAAGTATGCTATCTGCCCCAGGGTCCAAAACATATCTAGGATGTACTATCATGGCAACTGAGTACACTACAATGCAATATACAAAACTGTCAAGTGTACTATATATCCAAATGTCCAATCCTATGCCATAATATGTCACGAATCTAACTACTATAACCTGTCTAGTAGTGATTATCAACCTGTTGTTTAATATTCTGGTTTAATCTCATTAGGACCTACACATGTGTAGTCCAGCTTGTGCCGCCTAAGTGCCGGTGGTAGCTCCAGCATTCCCACTCTAGGAATGAGTCTATCCCTCCTGACCCCGTAGGCTTCTCAATACCGCACGAGCGAGTATAAGTCGCGTAGGCCAACTCCAGAGTGCCGGCTTGTAGGGAGCGACCCTCGCAAGCATGTGCGAACGAGCACAAATGGCAAGCATAGTCAATAGCTCAAGTGTCCGATCATCATGTCTCTAACATGGTAAGAGCCACTAGCAACCCAACGGTCTAGTTCTATGTCTCGAATGAAGTTCCAACATATACTATGTTTAGTGCCTCTTTATGACACCTAAATAATTTTTTTATAATCCAAGCACATTTCACATTCTATGCCCCTTTATGGCACCAATGCAAGGTTCATATATAACCCGAGCTCAATGCCGCTTTATGACATTAGCTTACCATTTCACATGACATTCTACTCTAATGCCTCTTTATGGTGATATTTACTAGGTTTATGCATGCCCCAAGCTCAATGTCGCTCTATGACATTAGTTTAATATACCAATAATAGGTTAATACGCATGCTCTCTAGCGTGATCTCAAATTGCTAATATGTACCTAACATTCACCCCACAGTGCATATAATTATTAACACGCATCTATTCACTAGCATAAGGTTTCAATGCATCCGTATGCAACTATCAACTTAGCATAGTTCTCATAATATTAATATGCACATGCAATTCACATATCATCCAAATCTAATGCCCCTTCATGACAATAGATTTATTAAGTCCATATATGCCAAGCTTAATGCCCCTTTATGACATTAGCTTGATAAATCCATATCTAGTCCAAGCCCAATGCCTCTTTATGACATTGGCTTACAATACCAAGCATGGGTCAAAGTCCAAAAGTGCAATGCACGCATCAATTTCACTAAATGAAACATGATCCACAACTAAGTATGAAAATACTAACCATAGGCCCCAAGCCCAACATGAAAACTCTCTACTATATAGAGGTCAAATATGCATCGTACATAGCATGTGCATTTTAAGCATTATAAAATTTTCAAATATTCTATCAAGCATAATTATGCGTGCATTTTTATTTTACGATAAGTAAAACCATCAAATAAGAATTTTATCTCATTTTGGTGAGGCCAAACCCACCAAGTCTCCTCGAAGCCCTTCGTTTCGCCGAAAGAAGGTGCCCACAAGCCTCCTAGCTCCCTATAGGTTAAATTATGAGTGTCACATGCATCGAACGAATAATGACAAGTTCAAACATTAACCAACTCAAGATAAGGGCAAAATCTCACCTAAGTGTAGAAAATTCCTTTCAAACTCCAAATGGGAGCTAGAACCCTTCCAAACTAAGCTAGAGAAAGATTCTAATTCAATCAATTGAGCTCCAAAAGCTCTAGATCAAAAATTACCAAATCAAACCCTAAATCCTCATTTTTTAGGATTTTTATACAAACATCATGAAAATCATAATAAAAAAGAAATAGAAAACAACTAACCTCTCATGAAGCCCCAAACAAGGTTCAAAATCTACTAGGGTTGAAGATCACCCCCCTCACAAGCTCAACTCCAAGCTCCCAAGCTTCTCCCATGGTGGAAAAGTCACCAAAAAGCAAAAAGAGAGCAAAAGAGGGAATTAAACCTCAAAAATCTCAACCAAAAGAAAGAAAAAGAAAGAGGGGAAGAGGAGAGCTCCCTTACCTTCTTCTCAACTGCTGGCAAGCCCAGGAAACACCAAGGGGCGTGGGGTACACATATAGTGTTGCTACAATAGCAAAAACACCCCTGCAGTTTAAGCAGTCTGCGGACTGCACTGCGTACCGGTACACGAGGCCGCATACCGGTACACATCCCACGAAAATGCCAAACCCGAGACTCGGGTTGGCTGAGAAGCTGCCTGTGTATCGGTACACGGCCCCGCGTACCGGTATAACCATCACCCCGTACCGGTACAGATACACAGCCTGCTAAAGGCTACCCGAGAGCACACCAATAATCCAACTTTTTTGGGTTTTGGTGCAAAGTTTTAAACCACAAATCTCGGGATACGAGCCATAGGTCGGAACACTGTCGACGACCCTCCAGAATATCTGGAAAAACTCGAAACACAGATTAAACACTCGAACCTTGCATTTGCGAAAGTCCAGTGTGTTACAAATACAATGTACGAAGTTCCAACCAGGAACACATTTCAACCAAAGATTGCATAAGGAAGTATCAAAAACATAAATCTACTTGCTATTACAAACATTCATCTCACATATTACATTTTATATCATATTATACATTCTTTGATTCATACATCCAAATACAATCAAGTTCTTACAATTATTACATTCTTGGTTCTTTTCATTTTTATACCCCTAAGTAGCCGACTCATGATACTGCTATCTGGTCTCGGTAATAGGGCGCTAACTACGGAGCTACGCCCTTGCCTCGCGCCACCGCGTCACTCACATGCAAACCTATAACACCCCAAAACAACGTGGGGTTAGAACCAACTCCATAGTTCCCAGTAGATACGGCCACCCAAGGAAAAAGCTCGACCAATAGGTCCGAGGAGGCACTGCAATTATGTTAGTCCAAAAACATCTACAAATATATATATCATCATGTAATTATGCAACTAACAGATAACATGCCTCACGAATATGCAATATGCAAATCATGTAACTCATGAAAGTAGATTTATTGATTCTACTTTTTATTCTTAACCATTCTTTACTCTTAGCCAATCTTTATTGCTAATCATTCCTCACTTATTAGCTATTCTTAGTTCTTAGCCATGCTTTATTGATTGCTATTCCCTAACATAATTATTCTTTATTCATTAGCTATTCTTTACTCTTTACTAAGGGTACTCACACCTTAGCCATATTAAGCTCATTTTCCATCCTTTCCGAAGGTTACTTTACCTTAGCCAACTATACCACTTGACTCGGTCTTGAGTCAATCAATCGCGGATAGTCCGCGCTCAATCAGGCTCGAGGTGAAGGAACTATCACATATACCTCAACCTTAAATCCTCTCGACTGTAGGTCTGCCACGTGGTGAGGAATGCCATCGAACCCGGACCACAAGTCTCTCGAGCTCTAGCTCATGGCATACCGGGCGAGGAGAACCAACATACACGTTGAATCACTGTCGGGCGAGGAGAACCAACATACCCACAGTTATGATTCTCATTAGCCATCTCTTTTACCGGGCGAGGAGAACCAACATACCCGTTGAATCACTGTCGGGCGAGGAGAACGAACATACCCACAATCTCGATTCACTTGCGCTCGGTCGCAAGCCTTATCCGCTGCACTAGCAGCCTTCATTCTTAGGGATTCCGGAATCCATTTCTCATTACTCAAGGGTTGGTCNAGGGATTCCGGAATCCATTTCTCATTACTCAAGGGTTGGTCTTAACCCTATGGCATTGACCTACTAGGTCCAAGCCTTTACTCAACCTAAGTTAATACTTTAGGTTCATTGCTTTCATACTTATAGTCTAGGTTGTTGTCCATTATTCTTTTCTACCTAGGGTCACTTGACTCTAGGTTCTTTACCTTTATTTCACAATCTATGTTCTCTAACATTAGGTTTAATGCCTTTCTCGTTAACCTATGTTCATTAACACTAGGTTCATTATCCTTGTTCAATCTATGTCCTTGACGCTAGGTTCAATTCTTAACCTATGTTCAATGACACTAGGTTTTATTGCCACTCATCATCCTAATTATTTATACTCAGGATTCTCAATTGACATGCCACTCGATGTTCTTACTTTACAATGTCAAGTTCTTTACTCTACTTAGAGTTCATTAATCTTAGTTCACATTCATATCTAGGCATATGTCTTATGCATTCATCATTAGCATCTCAATCATCCACTTAGTTCATGTGCTTACTTAACATACATCTTATACATGCATTTAACTCATGCTTCATCTAGCATTTCTATAACATGCCAATATGCATTTTCTTAACATTCTTACATTATGTAAATACACATTCTTCTAGCATTTAACTTATGCATTCTTGACTAGCATATACTCTATGCATTCATTTGACATCTAGCTCATGTAAATTAACATCAACTCATGCATTTACTTAGCATTCTTTCATTAGGTCAACATGCACTCCATTTAGTATTTCTATATCAAATCATATGCGTTCACTTAGCATTTCTATAACATGTAACATGCATTCTCATTAGCATTTCTACTTTATGTCATTAGCATGCATCAATATGAAACCACACTATTCTTAGACATAGAGGCGACCTAGTCGCTTCGGTAAACACAACTCACCTCTTAACGCGTTCCGATTGCTTGTCGACACTTGCAATCGGCCTCCCGCGGCACCCGTTGCCCGGTTTGGCCCGAACTCTTGCACGACCACCCGAACGGCCACCAATCCGAAATCTGGGAATTGCTCTATACTTATCTTGATGCCAAGATGCTCCGGATCCGTTTTCGTGATTTTTAGACGTTTATTCCGCGTGCTGCGGCTATCTGTACGAAAAATAACGTTTTCGTCAATAACTTCGCGTAGACTCTTCGTATCGTCGAACCGAGCCACCAACGCGTTCGTTATACCCCCAATTAGGTTTGTATAGGGTCAATTTAGAGCAAACCCAAACATTTACAAAAACCCCTTTTTGGAGCCCTAGCATTCAACTATTGCAAAATGCCCCATTTCATCTCATGATTCAAGCATTTATCATCTATTTGGCATGCTAGGAGTACATAAAACCCAATTCTATAACATATAAACCAAATTCTAGAAATCTACCATTGTTAAGCATCAAACCTTACCTCAACAAACTCCTCCAATGGTGAGGAAGAAGATGAGAAGAACAAGCTCGTTCTTCTTAGCTTCCTTCTCCTCCTTTTTCTTCTCCTTCTCCTTCTTCTTTTTCTCCTTCTTTTCTTCTCCTTTCCCTCTTAGAGAGAGAGGGAGGGTTTTTGGGGTTATACGGTGAGGGGAAAGGAAGAGAGAGGTTCTAATCCTCTCTATACTCATAACCCATGCACAAAATGCCAATAAGTCCCTCAACAAGTCTCTTCTTGCAACAGCCTGAACTGGACATTTTCGGGTCTCTGGGACCGGTCCCAGGCAGTGAGAGACCGGTCCCCGAAGGACCAAAGTTCCAGACTTAGCCAATTTTTCAGCATTTTCAGCCTTCGTCCGTTTTCGCTCGTTTTCACTCGTTTGACCTCCGATTCATTTCAAATCGAACCGAGACTCTCCAAACATGTTTTCGAACATGTTTTCATCATCTTTTCATCCACGCTAATGCCGGATTTAGTCCACGGTCCAACATAACCTTTCGGGTTCCGTTTTCGCGCCCTATGCGCACCGAAGCACCCGAATGCTCCCGAACTTCGCCGGAATGATTCCAATGGCTTTCTAAGCTAACATACATCGTAACTTCATGAATTAGAAGTTCGGTATATTACAATGCCACACACCTAGACTTGTTCGACTCTAGGTTCGCTTGTTTATAGGTGCCACTCGACCTACCTAACATCCTAGTTGTCCAATAGAGTACCATAAAGTTCGCATGTCAATCAACTCTACTCATTCTAGAGTTATCATCTAATTCACATGCATATCTACCTAGCATATTCTCACAATGCTAATCATGCGTTCTTTAATTTATCTAGCATTATTTACATATCATGCTCATCATGCAACCTTGCATACCTATGTCATTTTATCAACATGCATCAATATGAAATTACATTACTTAGACATACAGGCCATCTAGTCGCTTCAGTAAGCACAACCCACCTTAGCTTGCTCTTCGATTGCTCGTCACACTTGCAATCGGCCTCCCGCGGCACTCGACACCCAATTTGGCCCGATCTTGCTATTGCACTTCAGCCGTGCATTGCTTTGCGATTCCGGGTATTAAAGGTCTTCGGTTATGTGCCACGGTGCTTGGGATCCGCTCTCGCGATTTATGGGCACCACCTTGGCCCTCCAGGCGATAACGAAGCCGAAAGCCCTTATCTCGGCAATATCTTCTGGTAGGTTCGTCGGATCTCCGAACTGACTTCGCCAACGCGTTTCGTTATTTATCAATTAGGTTTACAGAGGGTCAAATGAGATCAAACCCTCACAATACCAAAACCCTATTTTTGGGTGCCCTAGATGCTACTATAGCCAAATCCATCAAATCGATCTATGAAATGGGGGAAATCCATCTAAATAGCATGCCAGGGTTCCAAATAATCCAATTTTAGAGATCAAAAACCCATCTCTAAAGATCTACCATGAGAGAGCTTAGAAGCTTGCTTCTCCAAGGAGCTCCAATGGTGAGGAGAGGAAGAGAAGAAGATGGCGATGGTCCCCTCCAAGCTCTACTCCTTCTCCTTCTTTTCCTTCCCTTCTCTTTCTCTTCTTCTTCTCTTTTCTCTCTTCTTTCCCTTTTTCCTCTTCTTCCATGATCAGAGAGAGAGATAGAGAGAGCAGTAAGGGAGTGAGGGAATGAGAGAGAGAGAGAAAGGGACCCTCTCATAACCCCTCTCATGCCTATTTTGCATATAAACCCCTCAACTTTCCATCGCTTACACTGCCCAGACTGGGCAAAACCTGCGCAGAGGGACCGGTCTCTCCCTACCTGGGACCGGTCCCAAAGGACCTTCCCCCAATCCACGCGCTCGGGAACCGGTTGCCTTGCGGTGCCGTGACCCTCAGCCTCGGGGCAACCGGTCCCTCCCCCCCTGGGACCGTCCCCGAGAGCAACTCTGCTCAGACCACGTTCGGGAGCCGGTCCCTTCCACCAGGGACCGGTCCCCGAGAGCATAAACTGCCAAGTGCAGTTTTTTCACTGTTTGCTCTCGCAGACTCCATTCCAAAGCAATTTTTGGGTTTCGTGCCACTTCGGCTTTTCCGAAGGCTACTCGCTCGACAGTTAGTCGATCCGGAGCGAAGTACAACTCTTGGATTTCAAGAATTCACTTCCTTACATTAGCCCACTAGCTCTCTAATGTCCACGTTGTAGGAGAGCCCAAACCCTTCAAATCCACCAAAAAGCCCTTCTAAAGCCTTCTCCTCCTCCTTCTCCTAGCTCTTGGAAGTGATTTCTAGAGAGAGAAAGAGAGAAATGAGGTGGAGGTAGGTTCTCTGCAATGAAGAGAGAATAGAGGGTGTTGGGGTGTTATATGGATTACTACAAATGCAAATAAACCCTCCATTTCATTTTATTTCGCAGCAGACTATCCCTGCTGCCAGAGCCAAAGTGTACCAGTACATGGGTTCTTGTACTGGTACACAGAGGCCAAACCCGAGCGCAGCCTCCTCGGGTTTTACCAAAGTGTACCGGTACACACCAGGGGTGTTCCGGTACACTTCTACGAAGAGATCAAACCCGAGAGCTACTCTTCTCGGGTAGCGATGGTTGTACCGATACAACGTGATGGTTGTACCGGTACACTTTGCCCAGGATGCAATTTTCGCATTGTTTTGATTCTATTTAGCGCCGGTCGATGCTAAAACCCTTCTAACCCTTCTTAAACTCACTTTTAACCCTTCCAACATTATTGAAAAGCTAAATGGAACTTGCCCAACTATTTTTTTCACACACTTTAGTCAATTTGGCTAAAATTCGATATTTTCTACCGAGTTTCGGTTCGTTACACTTAAACCCATAAAATCCAAATCAAATGCAGCCCACCATAAAAGCCCAAAACCTACAAAACCTAAACCCATAAAATTCAAATCAAATGCAGCCCTCCATAAAAACCCAAAACCTACAAAACCTAAACAGGTAAAACCCAAATCAAATGCAGCCCATCATAAAAGCCCAAAACCTACAAAACCTAAATCCATAAAATCCAAATCCAATCCAATCCACTACAAAAACCCAAACAAACAAAAATTCAAAATCCATAAAACCCAAATCTACAAAAGTCCAAATCCAAAGGCCCAAAATTCATAAACCCAAATCTACAAAAATCCAAATCCAAATCCAAAGGCCGAAAACCCACAAAACCTAAATCCACAAAAAAAATCCAAATCCAATCTAACCTACAATAAAAATCTGAATCCAATTTAGTCCACCATATCCAAATTCTATAATCAAATTTCATGGATCATAAACCAAATCCCATAACCAAGTTTCATAGATCGTGAACCAAATCTCATAACCAAATTTTAAGGATCATGAATCAAATTCCATAAACCATATACCCAAGTTCATGAACCAAATCTCATGTACCATACACCAAACCCCATGAACCATATCCAAGTTCATGAATCAAATATCATACACCAAACCCCATGAATTATGAACCAAATCTCACGAACCATACACCAAACCCTATGAACCATGAACCAAGTTTATGAACCATGAACCAAGTTCATGAACCATGAACCAAGTTCATGAACCAAATCCCATGAACCATGAACTAAGTTCATAAATCAAATCCCACGAACCATGAAATAAGTTCATACACCAAATATCCTTGAACTATACCGAAGTTCATGAACAAAATCTCATGAACCAAATTCCATAAACCACATGACAAACCTCATGAACAATAAACCAATTCCTTGAACAATACCCAAGTTCATGAACCAAATCTCATGAACCAAATTCCATAAACCACATACCAAACCTCATGAACCATAAATCAAATCCTGACATATACTTAAGGGTCTAGTCTACCTTTTGCTCTAGCACATATACCTAAAGTGGAAGTCAAACCAAACTCGACTAGTCCTAACACATATACTTAAGGTCTAGTCAGCCTTTTGCTCTAGCATATCTACCTAGAGTTAAAATCCATATCTAATCGAGCTCTAATACATATACTTAGAGTTCATGCAAATCAAATCCAACGAACCCTAACGTAATACCTCAGGGTTTAGTCAAATCCTCACTCTAGCACATATAACTAGAGTGAAAAATATATTAAACTCGGTTAATCCTGATACATGTACTTAGGAATTAGTCATTCTTTACCTTCAGATAAAATCAAACTTGACGTATCTCAATACATATACTTGGGATTTGGTCACATATTCACCTTAGAAAATACAACCAAGGTGAAATCAAATATAATTGGACTCTAAAACATATACTTAGAGCCATTAGACTCTAATACATATACTTAGAGTTTAATATCGACTAGGTCTTAACACATATCTTAGAACCTAGTCAACCTCAAATCCAACTGAATTCTAATACATATACTTAGAATTCAATAAATCAAGATGCGATTCATTTCATCCTCTCTATGAAGATATCTTAATAGAAGGTGCCCCAATCTCTATGGGGTAATTAACAATAGATGCTTGCATCTATTGGAAGCCATGGACCCCCAATACTTATCCATATACATATAATACTAATATGAATTATCAATACTACTCCACAGAAAATTCATCGACTGTGCGAGGTGCGTTATTCGTGTTGGCAGACACCTATATCAGTTTAAGTTTTAAGATAATTTTTTCAAATCTATAGAGTTATTAATATGAAATTAATCATAATGAATACTGTAAAAACATACTGAATGATGCATGCTGGAAAAATCCGCCACCTTAGAAATTTGTAACATTAAGCGTGGCAGTACGGACGTTCGTGCATAAATTGATCTATCGGTAATCGTATAATCTTTTCTATTGCACTTATGGTAGTCACGTATAAAATTATAAGTGTTCTGAATATCTACTATACTTGCTCTGTATGTCTTTAAGGTATCAAAATTTATCTTCTAGCGCTGAAATAATCTTGTCATGAACATCTCATGTTCTGTAAAATGTAGCGAAAACAAAATGTCGTAGAGCTGCTCGTTGCGACCTTATATCTGTACAGTGTTTTCCATAAAGGTGTTTTGAATGGTAGTATATGCGTTCGTATATAAATTCATCTGTTGGAATCGACACAATCTTCTACAATGAATATATGGATAGCCCGTAAGCTATTATGAGTGCTACTATTATTATGTGTGTCGTCCATCATTATAGCCGTAATCATTTTTAAGCATGTATGTTCATTATGTCTTCATAGTTGCACCTATTTTCGGCTATAATAGTTCTAGAGATCCATACGTGTGCCACTGTGGTTATAAAGAAATTTGATACAGATGTTTCTAGTAACTTTGTAGCTGTACCTATGTGAGGACTAAGATTTTAGTTGTGTAGCAAAACTCCTTGTTGACGATATTTTTATGTGTAATTCAATTACATAAACACTCGTCAAGTTTCAGGAGAAAACGAGTTAGAATAGAGAAGTTACGCGACTTTTACTAATCACTTAAAGTGAATAGTAACCGGCGTTTTGTTTGGTGGCGTATGTGTATTGTTGGCTTCGAGGGCGAATCAGGCACCGTTTTAATCGATCCAATAGGTTGTTTTCAATGGTCCGGCAGTGCCGAGAGTCATGGTGAAGTCAGATTTTGGATTCGGCAATCTGAACACCAAAAAATAGCAGATTTTGATAATTCAGCGAGGCGCAACTTGGGTTTCGAGAGGGAAAAACCTATTATTTTATGTATGGACCTGATTGGGGTTGATTGTGGAAGGGCTCCTATGCAAAACGCACCTCATGAGAGGGACTCGCAAAGAAATCAATTGTCAGGGGGAGTTATGTACAATTTCGCATGAAATATAGCATGCACGGCTTGGAGGCTAGGGTTTCTTTTCTCTAAACCCTAACCCTAGCCGCCTCCAACCCCTCCCCTTGCCGCAGCCACTCTCTCCATATATAGCAACCGCAACTCCCCATGGCTGCTGGCCAGCCATTTTGATCGTCGGAGCGCCGGTGAGAGAAAGACCGCATTCTCTCTCTATCTCTCCTTCTCCCTTGATCCCTGGTTTGAACCACATCTTTCTCCTCCTCTCTCTCAGTTTTGAAGGTTTGAAGGTGTGGAGGACCTCCCTCGCCCCCTTGCTTCATCCCCAGCGCAGCCAACGAACCTTGGACCGTCCTTCCCCGCGGGTGCAAGGATTCGGGCCTAACCTTGCCGTGTTGGGCCGCAACACCTGTGGGGCGGCCGTAGCTGCTTTGGGACGTTATCAATGCCTCCCTCAAGCATCCTCCAACATGCATTAGCCCTCTCGAGCCCTCCTTCGTGGCTGCAAATCACTGAAATTCTGCTGCTGCGAAGAAGTAGTCGAGCAGCCGCGTTCGAGCCTCGCCTTGGAGCTGATCTGCGTTCCTGGCAGATCTAAACCACGTGGGGAATATCAGAGGTAAGCACCCTCCCCCACAGGTCCTTTACATCGCCAGGCTCACCTAAATTCTTAGCATTTCTTGGCTAGTTCGCAAATCGTACGATCTATCGCGCACAGGCTGCAGCGCGACGTTGTTCGCAGTTTCGCCGCGCAACAAGCGTGAACCTCGTGTGGGGCTGTCAAGGAGGGAGTCCAGAACCTCGTGATCGTGAGGATTTCATCCTTGCCATGTTTTCGAAGACTCTGGAACAACAGTAAGGCCCTAACTTCTTAGTTGTCGAAAAACTATCACACGTTTGAGATCGTAGTCATGCATTTGGGCTCGATATGCGTCACAGCGGTGTTTTTGCATCGTAGCTGGCATACATACTGAAATATTTGTGTCCTCGTTCATTGTCCGATGCCCGTGAACCTCTTGGTTCGATTAGCAGGGTGATTGGTGCTTATATCGTCAATGTTGGTGCCGTCAGAGACTCGTTTTTGGCTCCGCATGTGGGATTCATGTTGCTGCTGGTCGCAGCGAGCGTGACACTTTGTGTGCTGTCGTCAATGAGCCCTTGTGACTCACGAATCGACGCTTTGCGATTCGGGGGTTCCTGGGGCCAAAACGGCAACAATCGGGACCCCGGTTGCGACATAGATTGCTTAGAATCAATCGCTCTTTCACCAAATGATGTACTGCTGTTCCGACGCCCAAAGTTGAGTGTTTCGGAACAAAAAATAAGCTATGTTAGATCTGGAATGTTTCAGCATGTTTCGGTGTACTGTACCAGATTTTAATATAAAATTAAGTGTAAATAAAAATAGTGTGAGATACTATTTTTATTGGATTTAAAGAAGTAAGATATGAGTCGGAAGTGACTCGTGCTGAAATCAGAATGAAAACAGAAGATTTAAAATTTTCTGTAAGGAACGGGACTGATAGTTTAGCAGAAAATGCACAGTGTCAGAAAATTATGAAAATCTAGAAATATGTCAGGATTATTTTTATGAGGCTAGATTTAAAGCTTCATATTATTCTGACACCCGGAAGTGGAAAATAAAATACGACTGCTATCTGCTAGAGATTTTAGTTCAGTAGAGCTTTCGGTCACCAAAAGTGATCGAAACTGAAAATTTAAGATATATTCTTTCTTAGTAAGGAAAACCGAGCCTAACTGTCAAATTTGAGCGCAAACGGATATTCAGAAGGGCTCCGGCGAAAAGTATCAGATTTTGAAAGCTAAACTGCTGGTTGTAATAGTGTTATTGAGGTGTGTGACTATAAAAAGGAGTGTCTTCTTCTTCTTCCTCCTCAACCGAGCAACACCCACACACCAGCACACACGCATGGAGAAGGAGAGAGAGAATATTCCCTTTCACTCTCAAAATATCTCCCTCATCTCTCTAGATCTCTTTCTCAAATTCGCGGCGTTGGCGGAGAACGAGCTTGTGAACGCGTTGGAAACGACGGATCGAGTCTTAATGCGCCCGGTTGAGCGGCGTGCTTTCGACTCGACATTCGCAATTTCGGTAAGTGTTTAGGATTTGGTTTAATCCTTAATGCTTAGTGTTCTAGTAGTCTCTAGAGTGTTTCTAGCATGTCGCTCCATTTAATTTTGGAATAATTGGAGGTTAATTTCATGCTAGGGCTTAAAATGAGGGTTTGGANTTCTAGTAGTCTCTAGAGTGTTTCTAGCATGTCGCTCCATTTAATTTTGGAATAATTGGAGGTTAATTTCATGCTAGGGCTTAAAATGAGGGTTTGGAAATTAGATGGTTTTGATCTAATTAAACCCTATTGTTCTCTAATTGAAGGTTAGAGATGGGCCATTGATGACCCTAGGTCGCGGATTAGCGGGCGTTCGGTTGCCGATTGCGAGTTTGGGTCGAACCGGACCAAGCGTGCCGCAGGAGGCCGATTGCAAGTGACTACAAGCAATCGGATAGCGCTGCGAGGTGGATTGTGCTCACCGAAGTTATTAGATTGCTTCCATGTCGAAGTGGAATGTGGTTTTGTTATTGATGCATATAATGAATTATACACTAGATGAATGCATGAATTAATTGCTAGATGAATGCATGAATTAATTGCTAGGTGAATGCATGAATTAAATGCTAGATGAATGCATGAATTAAGTGCTAGATGAGATGCTAGATGAAAATATATGCATGATGACATATTGTATATGCTAGATGAAATGCATGATGATATATTATATATGCTAAATGAAATGCATAATGACATATGGTGGATTATGCTAGATGAATTATGCATGTTGATATATATTGCGGATTATGTTAATTGACATATGCATGTTGAACTTGGGTCGATAACTCTAGGTAGATTAGAGAACTCGGCATTGAAAAACAAGGACATGTAGACTATAAAACTCGATGTGGACAAGTAGCATGTCAAATAGATCGAGTGGCATTTGGAACTAGTGTAGTAGAGACATTTATGACATAATGAATATAGGGATTGGTGGATTTCCCGAGTCATGATTATTCCTAGTTGATAGGGTATCCTCAGTTGAAGAGGATTGGATCATACTCACATAGTCTGTTCTCGCCTGGTGGTGGTCGCTCCACCCAAGCAGTGAGCTCCGAAGTCTTCACACGATGGACGAACGTACTTGTCCAGGAGACGGTCTCGGGTTTGCGAGCGGGAGGGTCTCCTTACCTATGGGATTGCACTGTGAGTCGAGGCGAACCTTTGGGTTAGCCAAGTTGATTGGGTGACAAGCATATGAGCCATAGTTGAATCCCAGTAGAGTGGATTCGGTATCCCAGTTGAGTGAATTTAAGGTTGAGGTGCATGTGAGATGTCCTTCACCTCGAGCCTGGCTTTACACTGTACTCCGCGGATGATTGACTCAAGACCGAGTCGGGCAGATAGCTTGGTAGAGGTAGATGAAGTCTTGTAAGCAAATAGTAAAGGTAGATAAAACCTTATGTGCAGAATTGTAATTGACAAGAATCTAAGATAGAGGAAAACTTAGATGTCATTTGGATGACCTATGGATAGCGAGACAGAAAGTAGAAGCAGTTGATCTACTTACATTATTACATATTGAGTTGCATGATTGCATTGTTGCATGTTGCGAGGCATGAACATGATAAATGTTAGTTGCATAAAATATTTGATGAAATATATATATATCTGTGGATACTTGTTGGACTAACATGTTTCAGTGCCTCCTTCGGACCTGGTGGGTCGAGCTTTTCCCTTCGGTGGCCGTACCCACTGGGAACTATGAACAATAGTTCTCACCCCCGTGTTGTTTTTAGGGGTACAGGTTCACACGTGAGCGGCACGGCGGCGCAAGGAAAGGGCGTAGCTCCATAGATAGCGCCCTACCACCGAGACCAGAAATAGCATTACCCCGAGTCAGCTTAGCTAGGGGTTGTAGAAAAGATGCAAGATAATGTTGTAACAACCTTGATTGTATTTGGAAGAAGAGAAAAAAATGAAAATGTAATATGTAAAAAGCATGTGATGTGAATGCTTGTAATAACTTAGTTGTTTTATGTTTTTGATACTTCCTTATGCAATCCTTGTTTGATTACTGTTTCTGGTTGGAACCTCGCGAATTGTATTGATTGCGATGCCTAGGACGTACAGGAAAAACTCTATCCATTTGGCGGTCTGTTAGCGGGCCCGAATCCGACCAAATAGGCGGGTCTTGGGGCGTGACAGATAAAGTGGTATCAAAGCATAAAGTAGAGAATAGGAATGGTTTAGTTGGACCTAGGAGACCCTAGGATAGTAAACCATAGAAACTAAGGCTCGTGAGAGAGGAGGACTTGTGACTTGTGGCGAAAATTGACCGATTGGGTCAAGTTGGTAAACCTCTAAGACGGATATTAGAGGTAGATTCAAGGTGTGGTTTATTCTCAACCGAGGGTGTTCATGTTGGACGCGTACAACATGAAACCGAGTGATAAGAATAGACGCCCTTGCGTGATTTTCGCCCGATTTGAGTCGGTGTTAATTGTCTCGTGTTCGACCCAGAGGGTCGAGGGTTGATCGAGTGTCGTGTTTTAGGACGCAATGGCATCGCGCAGGCGATCTTTATTTAGATCGGCGCAGGATGGGACAAGTGGTGTCCCTGAGCAATCCGAGGCGAGCGGAGAGTTGGAACTTCGCGAGCTTGGGCGGCCCTCGTGACCTTCGAGGAAATTAATAGATTGTTGTCGTGTTAAACCACTTTTGGTTAAAGTGACCAAAGTATGGCGAGGGAGATGGTTGGACGAAGTCCATACGACATTCCAACGATGTTGAAAGGGTTGAGGTCGAGTTCCAAGTGGGACTAATGGGTTTTAGCGTCGCTCAGCGCGAAATGGAGGCCAAACTGCAGGTCTGGGAATTTGTTAACCGGTTAAGCATTGGAAGAGCACCGGTACCAAGTAGGCACCCGAGAATAGCAGCTCTCGGGTTTGGCCTCTATCAAGCTGGTTAACCGGTGACACTCCTTGTCACGCCCCGCGACCGCCGTCGGTTCAGGCACGTTGAACAGACGCCGAACGGACAGCACCTCCCCTGTCCGCCCAAGGCTCAACAACAGAGTCATGTACATTTTTGTCGCCCAGGATGACATACAACATACATGAGCACCACAAGTGCGATACAAGCAAGAGCAAGAGTCACAAGTATACATACAGGTGTACAAAAGAAAGATAGTTCTGGCTATTACAACCATTCATTCCACATTCACATTTCATTACATTTCCATCTCCCAAAATGTATATACAAGAGGTTTACACGTTTCATCTCATCATGACATAAGTAGTTCCCAAAATACATCACATCTCTATGTACACGAGGGTACTCTAATGCAAATAAGGAAAACTACTAACTACTAGGGCGCTATGCCCTTACCACGATCCTCGCCCGGTCCACTCGAGCTCGGCCCTGTAAAAAAGTGGGGTGAGAACTATATAAATATTGTTCCCAGTGGGTTCGGCCGCCGACTCCGCCGACCTCCCCACTAGGTCCAAGTAGGCACAAGTAGATAGATAGATAGATATTGGAATTAAACTGCAAGTACAACATGAACCCTACTATCACGCTACTATGCCTCAATCAATATGAATGCATGAAGTCTATAGTAATGATGTCAACTACCATGCTACTATGTTCAACAAACTCATCATTCATAAGTTCACCCAATCCCTTGGCTAACCCGAAGGTTCGCCCATGACTCACAGTGCAATCCCATAGGTAAGGAGACCCTCCCGCTCGCAAACCTGAGACCGTCTGCTGGACAGGTACGTTAGTCCATCACATGAAGACTCCAGAGCTCACTGCTCATGTGGAGCGACCACCCCAAGCGAATACAGACTATGTGAGTATGATCCAATCCTCGCCAA
Organism: Ananas comosus; assembly: GCF_001540865.1. Lineage (NCBI taxonomy): Eukaryota > Viridiplantae > Streptophyta > Magnoliopsida > Poales > Bromeliaceae > Ananas > Ananas comosus. The sequence goes on along the minus strand of NC_033633.1, from coordinate 5,884,229 downwards.
CTGAGGATACCCTACCATCTAGGGTTAATCGACAACACGGGAATTCAACTATCCCTAATGTTCAGGTTTAAGTGTTCCATCTACACTAAGTTCACATGCAACTTGTCATTTCTAGGGAAATTCATCTATCCCTAAGTTCTTTGCATCAAAGTGATTCTTCTACACTATGTTCAAATGCCACTCGTCATCTATGTCATTCAACATTATTTAAATACCACTCGTTATATCCTCGGATACAAACACTAGATTCATCTTTTGTTTAGCATCATAGGTTTCCAATATCATAACCCAATCTGTATATCAATTACATTAATCATCCATTTCACAATACCATGTCAACTATGGAAAAAGCATACAAGAGTGGGAATGCATATATCATCATCCTATAATGCATAATAATATACAAGATGCAAGGTTAAAATACAAACTTAGACATAGAGAGGAGTTCAGTTGCTTCGGGATGACACCCCTACCTTCTAGGGTTACCACGATGCTAGGGTTTCGTTTTCGTGATTTTTGGACTTCGCCTCGGCGCTCCAGGCGGAAACGAAGCCAAAAATGCCTTTTTCGCCAATATCTTCGCGTAGGGTCGTCGGATTGCCGAACCGACCCCGCCAATGCGTCAGAAAATCTAACAATTTAGTTTGTATGGGCTCAATTTAGATCAAACCCCTATATTTTCAAAAACCCTCTCTTTGATGCCCTAGAACCTCATTATTGCAAAATGTATTATATAAGCATTTATTCTTGCAATAAATGAGAACAACTACTTCTAGAGGTCCATTAAATTCCATCTAGCTAGGTTTCAAGAGGTCCAAGCAAACCCTAACAAGATAACCATGAGAGGGACCAAGAGCTTACCTCAACTAGCTAGTCCCCCAAGCAAGGAAGAAGATGGAGAAGATGATGGCCCACCTCCAAGCTCCAATCTTCTTCTCCTCCTCCTTGTTCCACTTCTAGAGAGAGAGAGGGAGAGTGTTTTGAGGTTTAGGTTGAGGGAGAATGAGAGAAAAGAGAAGGAAAATCCCTCATTTAGCCCCTCACTTGCAACAATAACCAAAAACCCCCTCCACTTCTTGCTTCTTGCAGTTTTTGGGTACGGGGACCGGTCCCTCTAGCGGGGGACTGGACCCCGAGAGTAGAATTTCACGCAGAGTTGCTGCCAGACTTTCTACGCGTACGGGGTTTGGTCTCTCCCCAGAGGGACTGGTCCTCGAGAGCACAAAATCCTGCAAATGTGCATAATTGCACTATCTTCCTCTCCAAGGCCCTCCACAATGCACTTAAGCCGTTTTCGACACCTCCGGCCTTTCCGAAGCGTCCCGAACTCGCCTTCGATCATTTTCGATCGAAGTTTTGGATTTACACAACGAGTTTTCACCTCTTTACACCCCTGGTGCGTACCGGTACCCCGTAGCAACCTGAGAACATCAACTCTCGGGTTTGGGAGGTTGAACAGGGGGCATACCGGTGACGCCCACCTGCGTACCGGTACCCTATGCTGTAAATAGCAGAGTTTGATTTGCTGCAAAAAAGAAATGTTGGAGGGTTTAAATACGATTATGGTGGCTTGTATAAACCCCAGACCTCCTCCTTTCTTATTCACAGCAGAGAGTACCCCTTCAACTCCGTTTTTCTCTCCCTCTCTCTCTAGGAGCTCTTCCCAAGTGAGGATTGGTGGAGATTGGAGGAGATTTGAGAATTGGGCCTTGTGGATAGAACAAGGCAGTGCAATCATGCGGCAGGAGCGCGAGTCTTGTTGCAAGGAAAAGGAAAAAGGACGACCAACGAGTGGATCCGGTGGTCAGTCAAGTTCTCAGTAAACATCGATGCGTTCGCGCTCGTGATCCTGAGTTCCGGGGACCTACTGTATTCGGTCCTCGGCGAGATGTGTTGTTTGTGGGTGTCCTCGTTACCCACAATAGTGTGAGCTGCAAGAGGGCAAGTGCTGCAGGTATGGGCAACCGGGCTATGCGCAGGACGAGAGTCCACAAGGTAGTAGCCGGCCCCTGACGCTGGCGATGGCCTTTTTCCTCTCCGGGACAGCCTGCAGGTGTGCCACCTGCGGCATGGTCGGGAGAGCGGACATTAAGGATAATGCAACCGGAGGGTTCGTGGCGTGTCCCAAATAGCGTGTATACGCGACCCGGGTTGTGGAACCTGCTACTGCTGACGATGCCATGGCAGGTATGATTTAATTGAAGCAAGCATATGCTTTTGCAAGATGTTAAGTTGGTGCATTGCATACATTTATCAAATAGTCAGTTGCTACTATTTATACATTAGTATAGTAGCGACCGAGTGGACGGGTAAGTGTAGATATCCGGGCATGCTTATATGGTGAGGGTGTAGTGCCTGCTGGAGCAGGTAGAGAGCCAAAGGACACTAGCGAATTACTGGTGATGGTCTGTGGGCGAGAAATGAGACTCGCGGCAGAGATGGAAGTGGCGAATCGACTCTCAAAGCAATGTGGTTGATAAATTGCGAGAGTTGAACCATGGTACTTGAGGATCTCTTGAGAGTCCAAAAATTACGGATGTTGCCCTGATAGATCCAACAGTGAGAGTAGAATCACTGTTGACGGAATAGTTGGTTAGTGGCCAAATGCGGGCACGTGGGCCTCGTTGCACCTCGAATTGAGGTCGATGAATCGTGCTCGTGTAGTCGGTGTGCATAGGCAAGGTTGCCTAATCCGGGACGTAATTTGGAACGCTATAGAGGCGTACGACGCTCAAGTGTAGTTAATCGTGGAGTGCGAATTTGATTCAGCCGAGAGAGAGAGTTGGCAGTAGCACTTCAGTATTACTAAGTGTGAAGCGGGCCATCGATCACTCGTAGGGCTGGTGGATCGCACTAGGTGCTTAGGAGCCGGTAGTGGTACGTGTTGCTCAATAGAGTATGTCGTGTAGGACGACGAGGACGGGTGTTGCTTGAGGACGACCCGTGCCTGGACCATTTGTGGACTGCGGGGCCTGGGACCATGTGGACAGGCGCAGTCGGCTGTGTGTGACAGCGACCCGGTACCTACAGGTAGGGCAAAGATTTCGGCCAGGGCGGTAGTCCGAGCTTAGACCCGGGAGCATGGGATGCCACGTGTTGGATCGTGTGATCGATGGTACACCGAGTATGCGGTTGTGACCCAACCCGAGGATTTGTAGTGGTTTGGGGTCTTGGTTGCTCCTGGTTGGGGTGTGTGCGAATTCCCAAGTGAGAATTTCGCCTAGTGATGATTGGGTCTACGGTTGCGAGTGAGAGACGCTGCGCATAATTCAGACAGGTTTAGGCTGTAGACATACGTAGGATTGGTAACCTTTGGTCTACCTGTGGAAACCGAGGTGAGCGGTTTATCCGATAACTCTGCTGATGAGTTTGGCTTGGATCCACGAACGGAGTGTTCGTGTGAGTTCGTTGTAGGAACGAATTCAAGTTGGTTGTGGCATATAGTATCAAAAGATAAAGTGGTCTCTAGGAGACACTTGGATAATGAATAGCCACACGAAGTTGCGGATATTGCTCTCTTGAGGGTTGAAATTGGAGATCTGACGGAGTATGCCATCTCGCAATAGAGCGAAGATCCGGTTGCGACTAAAGCACTCGTGATTGGGCGATGCACCAGTGACATTACTTTAAGCAATGCCGGTGATCAAATCGGAGTGTGTTCTCTAGGGAGAAGGTAGGTAGGTTAATGTCCTCAATGGCTCGATAGGTCGAGTTGAAGTGTGATTGAAGTTTCGAGGACGAAACTCTTTTAAGAAGGAGAGAAAGTAATGTACCAGATTTTAATATAAAATTAAGTGTAAATAAAAATAGTGTGAGATACTATTTTTATTGGACTTAAAGAAGTAACATATGAGTCGGAAGTGACTCGTGCTAAAATCAGAATGAAAACAGAAGATTTAGAATTTTCTGTAAGGAACGGGACTGATATTTTAGCAGAAAATGCACAGTGTCAGAAAATTATGAAAATCTGAAAATATGTCAGGATTATTTTTATGAGGCTAGATTTAAAGTTTCATGTCATTCTGACACCAGAAAAGTGAAAAATAAAATCCGACTGCTATATACTAGAGATTTTAGTTTGGTAGAGCTTTCGGTGACCAAAAGTGGTCGAAACTGAAAACTTAAGATATATTCTTTCTTAATAAGGAAAACCGAGCCTAACTGTCAAATTTGAGCGCAAACGGACATTCAGAAAGGCTCCGGCGAAAAGTATCAGATTCTGAAAGCTAAACCGCTGGTTGTAATAGTGTTATTAAGGGGTGTGACTATAAAAAGGAGTGTCTTCTTCTTCTTCCTCCTCAGTCGAGCAACACCCACACACCAGCACACATGCATGGAGAGGGAGAGAGAGAAACCTTCCCTTTCTCTCTCTAAATATCTCCCTCATCTCTCTAGATCTCTCTCTCAAATTCGCAACATTGGCGGTGAGCGAGCTTGTGAACGCGTTGGAAGCGACGGATCGAGTCTTCATGCGCCCGGTTGAGCGGTGTGCTTTCGACTCGGCGTTCGCAATTTTGGTAAGTGTTTAGGATTTGGTTTAATCCTTAATGCTTAGTATTCTAGTAGTCTCTAGAGTGTTTCTAGCATGTCGCTCCATTTAATTTTGGAATAATTGGAGGTTAATTTCATGCTAGGGCTTAAAATGAGGGTTTGAAAATTAAAGGGTTTTGATCTAATTAAACCCTATTGTTCTCTAATTGAAGGTTAGAGATGGGCCATTGATGACCCTAGGTCGCGGATTAGCGGGCGTTCGGTTGCCGATTGCGAGTTTGGATCGAACCGGACCACGCGTGCCGCGGGAGGCCGATTGCAAGTGACTACAAGCAATCAGATAGCGTTGCAAGATGGGTTGTGCTCACCAAAGTTATTAGCTCGCTTCCATGTCGAAGTGGAATGCGGTTTTGTTATTGATGCATACAATGAATTATACGCTAGATGAATACATGAATTAATTGCTAGATGAATGCATGAATTAATTGCTAGGTGAATGCATGAATTAAATGCTAGATGAATGCATGAATTAAGTGCTAGATGAGATGCTAGATGAAAATATATGCATGATGACATATTGTATATGCTAGATGAAATGCATGATGACATATTGTATATGCTAAATGAAATGCATAATGACATATGGTGGATTATGCTAGATGAATTATGCAAGTTGATATATATTGCGGATTATGTTAATTGACATGTGCATGTTGAACTTGGGTCGATAACTCTAAATTGATTAGAGAACTCGACATTGGAAAACAAGGACATATAGACTATAAAACTCGATGTGGACAAGTAGCATGTCAAGTAGATCGAGTGGCATTTGGAACTAGTGTAGTAGAGACACTTATGACATGATGAATATAGGGATTGGTGGATTTCCCGAGTCATGGTTATTCCTAGTTGATAGGGTATCCTCAGTTAGAGAGGATTGGATCATACTCACATAGTCTGTTCTCGCCTGGTGGTGGTCGCTCCACCCAAGCAGTGAGCTCCGAAGTCTTCACACGATGGACTAACATACTTGTCCAGCAGACGGTCTCGGGTTTGCGAGCGGGAGGGTCTCCTTACCTATGGGATTGCACTGTGAGTCGAGGCGAACCTTCGGGTTAGCCAAGTTGATTGGGTGACAAGCATATGAGTCGTAGTTGAATCCCAGTAAAGTGGATTTTGTATCCCAGTTGAGTGGATTTAAGGCTGAGGTGCATGTGAGATGTCCTTCACCTCGAGCCTGGCTTTACGCGGTACTCCGCGGATGATTGACTCAAGANGGAAACTATGGACAATAGTACTCACTGGGAACTATGGACAATAGTTCTCACCCCCGTATTATTTTTGGGGGTACAGGTTCACACATGAACAGCGCGACGGCGCAAGGAAAGGGCGTAGCTCCATAGATAGCGCCCTACCACCGAGACCAGAAATAGCATTACCCCGAGTCGGCTTAGCTAGGGGTTGTAGAAAAGATGCAAGATAATGTTGTAACAACCTTGATTGTATTTTGAAGAAAAGAAAAAAAAAAATATAATATGTAAAAAGCATGTGATGTGAATGCTTGTAATAATTTAGTTGTTTTATGTTTTTTTATACTTCCTTATGCAATCCTTGCTTGATTACTCTTCCTGGTTGGAACCTCACGAATTGTATTGATTGCGACGCCTAGGACGTACAGGGGAAACTCTGTCCGTTCGGTGGTTTGTTAGCGGGCCCGAATTCGACCAAATAGGCGGGGCTCGGGGCGTGACATTCGGGGCTCAACGAAAATCAACAATGCAAATTTCGGGCGGTCTCGGCTGCGACCTCGTGTCATTTTTGCTGTTGCTGTTCGCAGTAGGCTTGTGGCTGATTTGCAAAGCGCCGGGGGAAAGTTAGACACCCTCGATTATAGCAAGAAAGACATGGAGGGTTCCGGGACTATATACGACACCCCGGAAGCCAAATAGTTAGTTTCTGAAACCCCGACTTTCCCCTTTTTAGCGCACTTATTGTGCGGCTGTCCCAAGGCATTAAAGCAATGCTTTGGGACAGTGAGGAGTGTACGACAGCTGTGGGGTATACTTTGGATCGCCTTGTGGGTTGGCGCGACATTACGTCGAATCAGCACAGCATTCGCATGATTCTAAGGTGACCGACAGTCGAAAACTGGGAAAGTCCGCTGGCCAATAGTTAGAATCACGTCAAGTCTAAGGTGTTAAGCACTTTACGTGTTTAGGCTAATTATGGTTTCGTTGCGACTATGCATAGGTCCGAGTGATAGCGGAAGGCGGCGGGAAGCAGTCGACAACCCGTGTACTTCATACGGTATAGGAGGGTACTTCGGCTCGGAGTCGGTACAGTGGTGCACGCTCGGTGACATTCTCTTCACCCTTTCCTTATTATTACCTAGCATATTATGTGTTGAGCCTAGCACCCTTACTATCTCTCTTTATTGCTCTACTTGGTTAGTTGCATATCCAGTTTCGTGATTTAGAAATAGAGCGGATTGGTGATTATACGTGAGATTTGTGACCTAGTCGGTCGATTCCATGACTCATGTCGTTTGATGACCCTTGAGGTCGGTATACCTTGGGGGGTGGGATTATCGGCTAGTTGCTGACGGATGATTATAAATTACACCGATCCATCATTTGACATTTATGTGACCTAGTCGGTCGGTTTCGTGACTCTTGTCATTGATGACCTATGAGGTCGGTGTGCCCTGAGGGGTAGGATTGTCGGCTAGTGGCTGACGGCTAGATCTCGGTTATACCGATGCATAATGTGACATTCTTGTGACCTATTGATCAGTTCTTGTGCATACATTTTAGTTGACTTCATAATCGGTGACATTCGTATTCATACCTGATATGCTTTGACATTGGTTGACTATAGCTTGTACGGCACTGAAGGAATCTTAAACAGGGTTACTAACCCGGGGTACTTCAGTTGCCAGCCCAGTGGGAGGTGAGGTGTCATAGACAGGGTTCGCCACCCTGAGTTCTCACCCCTAGACTTGATATACGCCGCGCTTAGGCAGAGTTAGCGACTTTGGGTGCAGGTACTTGTGTCCCTTCGGAGTGGTACTTGATTTTCAATCCTTGAGACCTATAGGCGAGCTTAGGCCAAGTTTTCATGACAGGCTACAGGGATTGGGTATACCTTGGACTTCTCGTATATCCAGTTGATGCATACTTGCACTTTATTCTGCATTATAGTAACGGCTAGTTATATTCCTCTATCTTGTTGTTTACCCCTGCATCATTGCTACTGTAGTTATGATATCCATGTATGCATTCTATTCTATTTTACAGTAGCAGTAGTTACATGTTATATTACTGTTCCCTTTCCTTCCGGCATATTTGCTACTGTATTTGTGATATCTACCTATGACTTTGATGATCTCTTTCTACCGGTGAGTACTCATCGCCTTCGTCGGCTTATGATACCCACTGGAAGGGGAGACATGTGTACATATTTTTACCCCCCAAACCGATTTCAGGTGACGTTGCTGGTCCGAGTCAGGACTTTTTGTGAGGCACGCATCTTAGCGATCGATAGACCTACCGACCCGTCATTTTGGTTAAATCCTTTGACTTGACTTCTTAAATAATTAATTTAGTATTTATGGTTCAATTGGTTTCACATTAATTAGATAAATGGGATTTTGTGAATGTAATGAAGAATTGATGATTTTCATGAGATGAAAATAGTTTTCTACCCCTCGTGGTAGCGTGTTTTTAAAGAAAAATATTTCCGTGGGAAACGGTTTTAAAAAGGGTTTCTGGTTTTCATGATTCCTAGTATTTCAAAAAAAGTTTTCGAGTGGGAAACGTTTTGAACTAATAGATGTGGAATGATGATTATCTGTGATGGAATGAATGAGAATGTGTATGTGATGTGGTGATTGTATGTATGTACAACGTGGTTGTATCCTATACTTGTGTGACGCCGTACAAATACAAGGGAGACTCTGTCCGTGTGAATAGTGGATACTCTGTATTAATTTGTAGCGGATCTGACATCCTCTGGGGTCATGTTTTCAAAAAAAAAAAAAAAAATTGGGTACTTCCGCATTAGTTTTAAATCCCGGGGCGTGACAACCCAACATCAATTTAAGTTTAAAGACAATTTTTTAAAATTTATGTTCCTAGTAATTTTATAGCTGTACGCTACATCAGTTTAAGTTTTAAGATAATTTTTTCAAATCTATACTACTTCCAAAGTTATCAATATGAAATTAAATCACAATGAATACTGTAAAAACTTACTGAATGACATATACTGAAGAAATCCGCCAACTTAGAAATCTGTAACATTCAATATGGCAGTACAGGTGTTCATGCATAAATTGATTTATCGGTAATCACATAATCTTTTGTATTGCATATATGATAGTCGCGTATAAAATTATAAGTGTTCTGAGTATCAACTATACTTGTTTTGCATGTCTTTATAAGGTATAAAAATTTATCTTCTTGTGCTAAAATAATCTTATTCTGAACATCTTTTACTCTGTAAAATGTAGTGAAAACTTTGTATAGCTATGTCTCGCAACCTTATATCTGTACACTATTTTTTATAAAGATGTTCCGAATGGTAGTATAGACATTCGTATATAAATTCATCTATTAGAAAACGGCACAATCTTTTGCAATGAATATATGGATAGTCCGTAAGCCATTATGACCGCTACTGTTATCATGTATAGATGTGATATCTGCAATTTAGCTATCACCATATTAAATATACATGATCATTATGTCTTTATAGCTGTACCTATTTTCGGCTATAATAATTTTGGAAACCTATACGTGTGCCACTGTGGCTGTAGCGAAATTTGGTACAGATGTTCCCAATAACTTTATAGCTGTACCATACATCAGTTTAAGTTTTAAGATAATTTTTTTCAAATTTATAACACTTCCAAACTTATCAATATAAAATTAAATCACAATAAATACTGTAAAAACTTACTAAATAATGTGTGTTGGAAAAATCTGCCAACGTAGAAATCTATAACATATAGTGTGGCAGTATAGACATTCGTTCATAAATTTATCTATTGGTAATCTCATAATCTTTTGTATTACATATATGGTAGCCACGTATTAAATTATGTGTTCCAAATATCTACTATACGTGTTCTAAATGTCTTTATAAGATATCAAAATTCATCTTCTAGCTCTAAAATAATATTGTCCTGAACATCTCTTATTCTGTAAATTATAGTGAAAACCAAATGTCGTATACCTGTTCCTCGCAACCTTATATTTGTACATTGTTTCCCATAAAGGTGTTAGTGTAGGCGTTTGTATATAAATTCATCTGTTGGAATCGGCACAATCTTTTGCAATAAATATATGGATAGCCCATAAGCCCGGGTCGCCCATGATGGACTAATCCGACCCGACCCATTAAGAGGTGGTTTCCTTAGTTGGTTGGGAAACCACTCAGTACGTGCAGTTACAAACGTGCACAGGAAAAAAGGGAGAGAATGAGTGTGAAAGAAGGTTCTCATTTTCTGATTCTTCCTCTTCTAATGAGATTGCTTTCCCCATTACTGAGTGTCACACCCCGGGAGCCAGCGGAAGCCCGCCCAGCACGTGTCCAGATCAGCCATACGTCTGAAACATATAAGGCATCTAAAAAAAAACCGATAATAAAGCAATAGAAGAAAGACATCTAGAAGCATCAGAGCAAGTACAACTAAATTCTACAATAAGGAAATAAGCGAAAGGCTAAAATCCACTAAATAAACTATAAAGGAGTACATCAGAAATCCAAATACAACTGCTAAATGAATCCCCAAGGTGGTCTCTACACATGGATACAAAACCTCTCTCTCTCTCTACAAGATACAAACATAAAGAGAAAACCACCTAATAAGCTAAAAAAAGCTCCTCGCTAGCTAGCTAAGCGATCCCCTTGCCGCGATCCCGTGCCTCCACCGGTGTAGAGGGCTCTGAAATACAACCACAAAACAGGGGGCGTGAGAACTATTAAATAATAGTTCCCAGTGGGCAATTACTGACTTCAGTGAAATGCGCCACTAGGCCCAAAAGCTGAAATGGGGGGGTAAGTACGAGTAAAGCAATATGAACAATAAGTAAATAAGCATGAAAGTTTACTACAACATGAAATCTCTACTTAGCATGAATTTGCATAAGTAAGAATGCTACTGTACCATAACTATGCATAAGTGCAACTACTATGATGTCCACAGGTAACCCGAACCTTGTCAATCGGCGTAACTCCTCTGTCTACTCTGTGCCGTCAAAAGTCGCTCCCGAGCAACCCGAACCTTGTCCTTAGCTTCTTGGAGCACATCAGGGCCTAAAGCCAATCTCTCGCCAACTGCACTCCAATGAAGTGGCGATCTACACTTCCGTCCATAAAGTGCTTCGAAGGGTGCCATCTTGATGCTTGCTTGATAACTATTGTTATAAGCAAACTCTGCCATCGGTAGATACTGCGACCATCCTCCCTGGAAGTCTATCACACATGCTCGGAGCATATCCTCCAAAGTCTAAATGGTGCGCTCCGACTGCTCGTCACTCTGAGGGTGGAAAGCAGTACTGAAATCTAATCGAGTACCTAAGGCGTCCTGCAGACTCCTCCAAAAGTGAGACACAAATCGGGTGTCTCGATCAGATACAATCGAGGTAGGCACTCCGTGAAGTCGCACAATCTCATCAAGGTACACTTGTGCGAGCTTTTCTCCAGTCCAAGTCGTATGAATAGGTATGAAGTGCGTCGACTTCGTCAACCTATCCACAATCACCCAAATAGCATCATGCCCGGCCTGTGAGCGAGGCAATCCCATCACAAAATCCATGGTGATCTTCTCCCACTTCCACATGGGAATCGGCAAACTCTGAAGTTTTTTCGCGGGTAATCGGTGCTCAGCCTTCACCTGTTGGCAAGTTAGACATCTAGCAACAAACTCACCTACATCCTTTTTCATTTTGGGCCACCAATAGAGCAACTTTAAGTCCATATACATCTTGGTGCCCCCCGGAAGTATAGCATAGGGTGCCCGGTGTGCCTTTTGAAGAATATCTTCTTTAAGTCCCGAATTCGCCGGTACACAAAGCTGTCCACAAAAATGCATCAAACCTTGATCATCCACAAGGAAATCGTCGGTGCAACCATCGACCATTTTATCTCTAATCTTTTACAATTTCACATCGAAAACTTGCTTTTCTTTAATTCTATCCGACAATATAGGTTGCACTGCCAAGGTCATCAACCTCAAGGGCGTGTCAGGAATCACCACCTCGAACTCCAATCGCTTCATCTGCTCGATCAATTACGGTTGAGTAACAACATGCATCGCTAAGTTTTCGGTCGATTTCCTACTTAGCGCATCCGCCACCACGTTAGTCTTGCCTGGGTGGTGGAGAATTCTCAGATCATAATCCTTGAGCAGCTCCAACCATCTGCGCTGCCTTAAGTTCAGCTCCTTCTGAGTGAATAGATATTTCAAGCTCTTGTGATCCGTGTATACTTCACACCGCTCGCCATACAGGTAGTGGCGCTATAGCTTCAATGCAAAGACTACGACCGCCAACTCCAAATCATGTGTAGGGTAATTCCTTTCATAATCCTTCAATTGGCGAGAAGCGTACGCGATCACCTTGCCATCCTGCATCAAAACGCAACCCAATCCATTAAATGAAGCATCGCTATAAACCACATACCCTGCTCCGGCAACCGGCAGGGTTAGGATCGGGGCGGTTGTCAATCTCTGCTTCAACTCTTAGAAGCTCCTTTCACAAGCATCGTTCCAAATAAACTTGACGCCTTTATGCGTGAGTCTCGTGAGGGGAGTAGATAGCTTAGCAAACCCCTCGACAAATCTCCGGTAGTAACCGGCCAATCGAAGCAAGCTCCGTATCTCCATGACGCTCGTCAGTCTCGGCCAATCCTTGATAGCCTCAATCTTCTTGGGATCCACGGCTATACCCGATCCCGAAATCAAATGTCCAAGGAATGCCACCTCTCGAAGCCAAAATTCACACTTTTCAACTTGGCATAAAGCTCCTTTTCCCGAAGTATTTGAAGTACAAGCCTCAAATGTTCCTCGTGATCTGCATCACTTCGAGAATAAACCAAAATATCGTTGATGAACACCACGACGAACCTGTCTAGATAAGGCTTAAAAACACGGTTCATTAGATCTATAAAAGTTGCCAGGGCATTAGTAAGCCCGAACGGCATAACTGTGAACTCATAATGTCCATACCGTGTTCTAAAAGTCGTCTTCGAAACATCCTCAGGTTTGATCTTTAACTGGTGGTATCCTGACTGCAAGTCTATCTTGGAATACACACTCGATCCTTGAAGCTGATCAAACAAGTTGTCGATCCTCGGCAACGGATATTTATTCTTGATCGTGACTTTATTAAGCTCACGATAATCTACACATAGGCGTAGTGATCCATCCTTCTCCTTGACGAATAAGACTGGTGCTCCCCAAGGTGAGACGCTCGGTCGAATGAAGCCCTTGTCCAACAAATCCTGCAGCTGTGCCCTCAGCTCCTTCAGCTTCGCCGGTGCCATCCTATAGGGCGCCTTTGAGATTGGAGTAGTCCCGGGGACGAGATCTACCACAAACTCAATCTCCCTATCCGGTGGCATACCCAGTAGCTCAAATGGAAACACATCCTGAAACTCCCGCACCACTGGGATCCTCAATCCTAGGGGTGTCATCATCGCCCCTCACAACAACACTAGCCAAATAGGCTATACAACCTCTGCTGATCAGCTGCCTAGCTCGACACGAGCTGATCGTCATCGCAAACAATGAACTCTGGCATCCTCTAAATACAACCTCAATCTGCCCCGGTTCTCTAAAAGTAACCGTGTGATTCTTGCAATCGATCGTGGCATAGTACTTGGTTAACCAATCCATGCCTAGGACCACATCAAACTCCCCCAGCTTGCACGAGGCTAGCAAATCCACGGGCATAATCCAATCCCCTATCCGAACAGGGCAACTGTGGCAAAACTCTCGAATATCCAAAATGTCGTCGGGTACTACAACCTGTCCCGGATGCAACAAAGAAACCAAAGGGATGCCATGCAACTCGGCAAACAGCCGATCTATGAATGAATGTGATGCACCGGTATCAAACAATGCACGAACTCGAATGCCATTTAATAAAATGATACCCGCAACCACATCCTCGGCTGCTGCCGCCTCCTCGGTCTGAGCGGCGTACAAACGCCCACTCGAGGCCTGTCGAGATCCCTCGCTCTGTCGCTGGACGGATGACCGTCCAGGCTGGTACTATGCCGATGGAGTCTCTTGGCTCGAAGCTGGTAAAGCCGGTGCCGATGCCAATGCAGTCGACGGTGCCGGTGACGAACCCCTCGGGCACTCGGTCCGGAAGTGTCCATCCTGGCCACACAGGAAACACCTCCCTCCCCGCTGCGGGCACTGCAGTGGAACATGGGGACCACCACAGATCACGCACTGGGGAGGTCGGCGTCGATCAGAACCTCTTCGCTGCGCTGCCGAGCCGCGCCCACGCTGCTGGCTCTTAGGGTGCTTCGGCGGCCTCCTAAAGTGCGTCTGACTCGCACCCTCAGCCGCGGGCCTTTTGCCCTTATCCTTGTCCATGCCTTCTCTCCGCTCTTGCATATCCGCCGTGCTGCTCTCCACGATGAGCGCGCGGTTCACCACCTCCCGGTAGGTTTGGAGGTTAGAGGATTGCACAAACCGGAAGATCGACGGTCGCAATCCTCGCTTGAAGATGCGGGCCTTGTCCTCGTCATCCCGCACGACGAAAGACACCCAATGCAGAAGCCGAGAAAACTCCCTCTCGAACTCAGCTAGTGTCCGGTCTCTCTGGCACAAGTTGTGCAAGTCCTGCTCCATTTTCCTCTTGACGCTGTCCGGAAAGTAGTGCGCCAATAGAAGCTCATTGAACTTCTTCCAAGAAATAGCCGCCAAATCTGTGCTGGGGTTCTCCTGCATATCCAACCACCAACAGTAGGCCTCGCCGTCCAAGTGGTGTGTGGCGAGCCAAACTCGATCCCTCTCCTCCACGAAGGTGTCGCGGAAGAGCTTCTCCATGTGCATCAACCACTTTTCCATGATCCAGTGGTCGACCTTCTCGCCATCGAAGATCCGGGGGCTGCACCTCCTGAACTCATTGAGGCACTCCATAAGTCGGTCCCGCTCTGCTCCCTCGACCATTGCGGGAAAAACTGTCCCCGCCAGAGGCACCTGAACAGGTGGTGCCACAAAGTCCTCCTCTCGAGGCACGACTACGGGCGCCACACGCGAAGATCCGGGTGCGGGTGACGGCGCCCTCGATGTGACGTCCCCAACAGGTGCAGGCGGCGAAGGAACCGGAGCCTCCCTAGAAGCTGCCTGCTGTAGAAGAAGGTCGTCGAGCAGCTTCATCCGCGCCTCCTGTCAGCGCGCCGCATCAGCCGGCTGCTGAGCTGCCGCTGTCTGCTGCGATGCCAAGTCGGTGAGGGCCACAAGCTGGCTCCTCAACTCACGGACCTCGCTTGATCTAGAGGTAGTGGAGGTCTCGACCTCCTCAAGAGTCAAGGTGTGCCGCATTATCCGCCCCGGCAGATTAAGACCGTGTCATCGGCATCTCACTATAACATCATAAAAGCGCAAGTTAGTAAACCCACGCTATCGAATCCCCGCTCAAGAAGATAATACCCAAATCATGCGAAAGTAAGAAAATATTCTTCACTACTAACTCCCGATGTTACGTTGTCGGCCGCCAACATAACCCTCCGCGAAGTTAGAAGCTATACACTTCGATTTAACTCCACTTTCTAGAGTTATCAAGGATACCCAATCATGATACTTTCGCTTACAAGTCAAATAGACCTCGTCTCTCACAACCCTATTTCCTATAGTCCAACCGGCCTAAGTAGGTTCACTAAGACTCAACCCTAGGCTCTGATACCAAAATAATCTGTCACACCCCAAGGCCCAGCGGAAGCTCGCCCGGCACGTGTCTAGATTCGCCATATGTCTGAAACATATAAGGCGTCTAAAAAAAAATGATAATAAAGCAATAGAAGAAAGACATCTAGAAGCATCAGAGCAAGTACAACTAGATTCTATAATAAGGAAATAAGCGAAAGGCTAAAATCCACTAAATAAACTATAAAGGAGTACATCAGAAATCCAAATACAGCTGCTAAATGAATCCCCAAGGTGGTCTCTACACATGGATACAAAAGCTCTCTCTCTCTCTACAAGATACAAACATAAAGAGAAAACCACCTAATAAGCAAAAGAAACGCTCCTTGCTAGCTAGCTAAGCGATCCCCTTGCCGCGATCCCGTGCCTCCACCGGTGTAGAGGGCTCTGAAATACAACCACAAAACAGGGGGCGCGAGAACTATTAAATAATAGTTCCCAGTGGGCAATTACTCACTTCAGTGAAATGCGCCACCAGACCCAAAAGCTGAAAAGGGGGAGTAAGTACGAGTAAAGCAATATGAACAATAAGCAAATAAACATGAAAGTTTACTACAATATGATATCTCTACTTAGCATGAATTTGCATAAGTAAGAATGCTACTGTACCATAACTATGCATAAGTGCAACTACTATGATGTCCACAGGTAACTAGTAAATTGTCAATATTTACTAACTTGTCAAATTGTTCATTTACAAATTGGTTCCACTTGTTCCAAATTTCATAGGACCTACCCGTGGGTAGTCCGGCTTGCACCATGCCTAATGGCCCCGTGGTAGTCAACATCCCCACTCTTGAAAGAGCCTCCCCCATGGCAACCTATTTCGGCCCCAAATCCCGCACGGGCGAGCATGTGTCGCGATAGCTATCTCCAGAGTGCCGGCTTGTGGGGAGCGACCCTCACAAGCATGTGCGAATGAGCACAATGGCAAGCAAGCGTAAAAGTCTGTCTCGAGTCTCAAGTCATCATGTCTAAAATATGAAATAAAGCAAGTGTTTCAATAGCCTATCACCATGTCATCATGTCTAAAACATGAAATATAGTCGATGTCACAATGGCCTATCACTATGTCTCTATGGTGCAGTTTCACAATTTACTAAGTCGGGTGCCCCTTTATGGCACTTTTGTCCACTAAGTCGAAGCATAAATTTAGTGTTCCGGAGTACATAATTCAAGTCATTTTCATCATAAGAGACATGTTTCCACTTGCAATATGGAATACTTCTCACATGCATGCATAATACAACTGAGGCTCTACTATATAGAGTTAAATTTTCATGATACATAGTGCATGCATTTTAAGTATTCTAAAATTCATATAAATCCTATCTAGCATGAATATGCATGCGATGCGAAGAAACGACAACATTCAACCACTTAGGAGAAGATTTCTCCTATTCCAATGAAGCCAAACTCACCGTGACTTCTCGAAACCTTTCGTTTGCACCGACGAAGGTGTCCACTACTCTCCTAGTACCCTAAAGGTAACAAAAGGAGGGATACACGAATGTTACGAACAATCAATTGCTCAAACATTAAGCAACTCAAGCAAAGGTGAAGAAAACTCACCGAAATTGGTGAAAATCCCTCTTGATCTCCCAAAGAGAGCGAAAACCCGCCAAAACCAACCTAAAGGAAGGTTCTAAGTCCATCAATTAAGATCAAGAAGCCTCAAATCAAAAATCTCCATTTCTAACCCTAAATCTCCAATTCTAGGGTTACAACATCAAAATCGACTAAAACATGTATGAAATGAGAAATACATATTACAAACCTCACAAGATGCCCCAAAACAAGCTCCAAGCCAGCTAGGGTTGAAGTTCTCCCTCTAAACAAGCTCCAACAAAAGCTTCAAAGCTTCTCCAATGGTGAAGAACCAACATAGAGCAAGGAGGAGAAGAAAAAAGAGATCAAAACCAACTACAATCATCAAAAATGGAGAAGAAATCGAAGGGAGAAGGACTCACCTTGTTCTCCACTGGTCTGAGCTCAAGAGAGCTCTCTAAGGGGCTGGGGTGAGTTATAAAGGGGTTGCAACAATCGCAAAAACACCCCTCTACAAAAACAGCTCGCAGAGCAAAGTGTACCGGTACACGGGAAAGTGTACCGGTACAAATCCTACGCGACAGCAACCCGAGCCTCGGGTTGGCAGAAAATTCCAAGTGTACCGATACAACCATCAAGGCTGTACCGGTACAAATCCTGTACTGGTACAACCATCAAGGCTGTACCGGTACACAGCCTTGCTGAGGCTAACCCGAGAGCAAGACCAACAATCCCGACTTTAGGATTTTGGTGCTAAGTTTCAAATCTCAATTCTCAAGATACGAACCATAGGTCAGAGCTATGTCAACGACCCTCCAGAAATAGTGGAAAGGCTCGGAACACAGATTAAACACTCGAACCTCGCAATTTGCAAAGGTCTAGTGTGTTATACTGAGATTCCTAAAAAAAGTTTACTCTCTATTTGGAGGATTTGACATTTGGGTTGTGAAAACTAGTGCAATTTCCATCTTGTGATCTTGCATTTGATCCGTTGGAGCGAGTGGTTTGGCTTGATCCTGTCTTCACGATCTTCGAATCGGAATTGAGGTATTTCATAGAATAAATTTTACTTTCATTGGTATCAGAGCATGTTTAAACTAAATCCTTGACTCTTAATTTTTTCTGTGATGGAAATTATTATGAATGATTTTTTTATACATGAGAAATTGTATGAAATTGCTTCTCTTGAGATTGAATACATGATTTAACTCTAAAGTGAGAATTTATTTTTTAAATTCTTTGAATTGTATTGTCAATCTTATAATGAGAATAAATAATATGTAGATTGCTCAATTTTTTTTTCTTTTCTTTTTCGTTTCGGAAAAAGAAAGTACGATGAATTGAACACGGACTTAATGGGTTCGTAATATTCTATTAATGGATTTTTTTTTTTTCGAGATCCAATCCAATATAAACGGGTTATTGGATTGTAATAATATGGTACGGCCGAAACTGTATATATACATTAAAGTCGGTATATACTTTATATCCTGACACTTGACTTGTTGGTTGGTGACTTCAAGATGAAGTCTTTGATATGGATGAGGTTTAAGGGTTCAATTCCTGGATAGAGTAATTTGCTATTTTATTTTTTTTAATAGACTATTTTATAATGGTTCAATTATTTTAAACTCATGTATAGTTTTAGCAAATTATGAATTAATTTATTTTATTTAATTGACATCATAATGTATTGATTGATGCCATAATATTGTAGATAAAATATTTACATTGAAAATTTTACATGTTAATGATTATTAAATTTTGTTATATATGGCAATTTCATGAATGTTAAATATTTTTGTTAGATATGGCACGTACTATTCGAACTAAGAGAGTCTTGAAGGGAAGATGTGGTGATAGACTATTGCGCGCCATTATGACTTATAAGATGAATCCGTCACTGTAACACACTGGAACTTTGCAAATTGCGAGGTTCGAGTGCTTGGATGTATTTCGAGCTTTTCCACACTTGGTGGAGGGTTGTAGAATGTTTTCCGACCTAAAAAGTTCGAAAATCTGAATTCTGGACAAGTCCTGAGAGTTTTACTCTCGGGGACCGGTCCCTGAAAGGAGAGACCGGTCNTACCCTTTTCTTTTGGGGCCTAGTGGTGCATTGAGCTGAGGTCAGTAATTGCCCACTGGGAACTATAAATTATAGTTCTCACGCCCTCTTTTTCTCGATGTTTTTCAGAGCCTTCCACGCAGGGTGGGGCTAGGGACCGCGGGAAGGGAGTTGCTTCGAGCTAGCTTCCTTCGAGGACGATTTGATAGGTGGTCTACCTCTCGTAGTTTTATTTTGTGAGAGGTTGTGAGTTGTACCTGTATATGTATAGAGACCACCCTTCTTTTGGATCATTGTATTCCTGTTGAGGAGATATTATTGTACTACCTTATGTTACTCTTATTGTTTAGTTATGCTTTTTTTTCTACTCTTGCTTAGATGATAGAACCTTACTCGCTCTGATATCTCTAGTTGTAGATTATTCCTTGTCTTTATTTTTCGCTGTTGTTTTAGACGCCTTATATGTGTTAACATATGGCGGGTCTGGGCACGCTATCGGGAGGGCCACTGCTGGTCCCGGGGCGTGACAGTCACACTCCATGGAGCAACATATATCGTTTTTAGACGACTTATTCAATGTGCTTGAAAATGACGATTATATCATTCAAGATTTTCAAAGAGCACTTGCATTGAGAAATTCAATACCAGATTATTGGGCTAAAACTTGGTGGAATATATTTAAAAATAAGTATGATTTCATAGTATCTTATAGTGATCTGGTATCGAAATTTAGGAATGCATATAATCGTCATTACATTACAAGTGCTATAAGAAGGGCAAATATTTTGGCTCTATCTCCTAATCTTCGAAATGGTAGGTGCACTGCTCTTTGCAGATTTGATGGAGGCCTATTCTTAGAGAAGGCAACACTTGACATTGTGCAATGAGTATCATAATATTGTTCCAAAACCATGGTGTAGAGTGTTTAACGGTGAAAATTAAGTTAGTTCGAATTGTATTTGTATCCATGGAGGATATTGTTATGCATTTTGTTTTATATTGTTGTTGTTATGCATTTTAATCAACACTATGTAGTGTTTTCTTGTGTTAATGAAAATATGCATTTCATTTAATACTTAGAATTATAAATGGCATGAAATAACTATCTTTCATTGATGATAATGATAGTACTTCATTTGTTTGATAAATGTTTAGTTGAGTGGGAGTTCTTAGATTTGGAGAAATCTTGAACTTTTTTTTTTATCTATAACTTATCTCTTTATATGGTGAATGTCAAGTTTGTGATGATATAATATTTGTATATAGAAGATGATTGAGAACATAATGAACTTTCGATTCTATTCTTATATTATATCATGATTAACTTAGTACATTATATAGCATAAAGTGATAGGTGTTTTAGATAATTTTTTTGTAAGTGCTAGTATTTAATTTTATAATGTCTCTATGTAGCTTTGAAATACCATGGCATCAAAGAATATTATAGTAGATCTCAATAAGGGTGAGAAATTGGATGGAGATAATTACAATATCTGGCAAACTAAGATTCAATATGTTCTTGAGGAACAACAAGCATTAGAAACTATTCATCATACCATGACCGACCCTGGTGAAGGAAATACTGCTCAGCATAGAAGAGATCAAGAAGCTTATCGTGCTTGGAAAGCAAAGAATTCCTCTGCTCATGGAATTATGATAAGTTCAATGGTTGATGATCTCATTGGTGAGTGCGAGCAACATCCTACTGCTCATGCAATGTGGGTTCATCTAAAGGAGAAATTTGGCAGTACAACTGTAATCAAATTGAGACAGTTGACCATCAAATTTGATACTTATTAGAAACGCCCTAATCATACCATCAAATAACATCTACGAGAGATGTCAAACATGATAAGGGAATTGAAGTCAGGAGGACACACCCTCACTGATGAGCAGCAAGTTCAAGCAATAATTCGCTCTCTTCCTGATAGTTGGGAGCACATGAAAGATAATTTAACTCACAACGACAGCATCAAAACTTTTGCTGATGTGGCTCGCCATGTGGAACTGGAAGATGAGCGTCTTGGGGCTATAAGAGGTCCCGTATATATTTATATGACTGAATCCAGTTCACACAGGGCTTCAGGCTCTGGGTATAAAAAATTTAAAAACAGAAAGGGGAAGGGATGAGACTGGACAGGGGCCTAAAAAGAACAAGTTCAAAGGAAATCAGAAAGGCAAACAGTTTTGGAAGAAAAAGAAAGATAAGAGGAAGATGAAGTGCTATAACTGTGGCAAGTTGGGTCACTTTGCTCGTGAGTGTATCGAGCAGAAAAAGGTAGCATTTCATTCTATTTTTCTTAATACTGTTTATGTTTCTAGTACGGTGTTGCTCACAGATTCTTATCCTTTGTGGATTGTAGACTCAGGAGCCACAGATCATGTAGCAGGAGACCAAGGTGCATTTGTATAGTATCGTCGAGTCCAAACTGGAACTAAATGGATATATGTAGGAAACAATGCGAAAGTTGACATAAAAGGGATAGGCACGTGCAAGTTGGTGTTGTGTGGTTGCCGAACCTTACTCCTACATGATGTCCTATATGCTCCAGAGATTCGACGAAACTTGGTCTCTGTATCTGTTCTTTTAGGTTTAGGCTATGGTTTAAATTTCTGCAACAATCATGTGGACATATTTTATGACTCTGTTTATTATGGTTCTGGCTATTTATTAAATGATTTCTTTGTATTGGATTATGAACATAATATGTATAATTATGTTGGTAGTTGTTTTTCTTCAATTGCTTTTTGTAGTAATACAAATGTGAATACAAATGTTTGGCATGCTAGACTAGGACATGTTGGTCAAGAAAGGATGAATAGGCTTGCTAAACATGGTCTGTTAGGTTCACTCACTGCAATTGATTTGCCTAGATGTGAACACTGTCTAGCTGGAAAAACAACTAGAAAACCATTTGGTAAAGGAACAAGAGCCGAATGTCTATTGCAATTAATTCATTATGATATATGTGGTCCAATGAATGTTAGGACCAGACATAGAGCTTCATACTTCATTACTTTTATAGATGACTTCACTCGTTTTGGTTATGTCTATCTGATTGCTCACAAGTCAGAAGCATTGGATTGCTTCAAACGTTATGTTAACCTTGTAGAGAATCAGTTAGACAGAAGGATTGAAGCCTTAAGAACTGATAGGGGTAGGGAGTATCTATTTGAACAGTTCAAAGAATTGTGTAATGAAAAGGGTATTGAAAGACAACTAACCATTCTTGGAACTCCGCAACAAAATGGTGTTGCAGAGAGAAGAAATAGGACCTTACTAGAAATGGTTAGATCCATGATGGCACAAGCAAATCTTTCCATTTCGTTTTGGGGAGATGCTTTATTAACAGCAGCTTATATATTAAATCGTGTACCTTCTAAATCAGTTGCATCTACTCCCTATGAGTTATGGACAGGTAGAAAACTTGATTTAACTTATTTGCGACCATGGGGGTCGGCAGCCTATGTTCATGATTCTTCCCACAAGTATGAAAAACTAGGTCCTAGAGGGAAGAAATGTATCTTTATAATATACTCAGAACAATCAAAAGGTTATGTGTTCTTAGGTGAACATTCCGAGGGAGGTTTAACTGAAATAGAATCACGTGATGCCACATTCATAGAGGACGAATTTCCCAGTAAAGGTGAAATTGACAAGGAATTTCAATTGTGTGAAATTGAAGACTTTGTTGGTGACGACATACATGAATCGAGTGGGAGTGAATATGATCCACATGGTTCAAAATTGCGAAGAAGCAATCATCAAATCATTCCTCGACGACGATTTGAGATTGAGGGTGAAGCCTTCATGGTAGCTTCACATGATGAAGCTGAACCTAAGAACGTAAGTGAGGCTTTATCTTGTCCAGAAAAAGAACAATGAAAAATTGCAATGGAAGAAGAAATGGAGCCAATGAAATCCAACCATGTCTGGGACTTGGTTGATCTACCACTAGGGCGCAAGACTATAGGGAACAAATGAGTTCTCAAAATCAAGCGCAAGGCAGATGGATCCATTGAAAGGTATAAGGCTCGCCTAATGGCGAAAGGTTATACTCAACAAGAGGGTATTGATTACGAGGAAACCTTTTCACCGGTAGTACGTTTTGCCTCCATCCGTCTAATTCTTGCCATAGTAACTCATTTAGATTTGGAGTTACATCAAATGGATGTTAAAACAGTTTTTCTCAATGGTGAGTTGGATGAAGAAATTTATATGGATCAACCTTCGGGTTTTGAAGTTGATGGCCAAGAAAATAAAGTTTGTAAACTAAAAAAATCTTTATACGGCCTAAAACAATCATCCAGACAATGGTATTTGAGATTTCATAAAGCTGTAACATCTTATGGTTTTAATATGATCAATGAGGATCATTGTGTATATATTAAACGTGAAGAGTATAAATTTACAATTTTATCTCTATACATTGATGATATACTGTTGGCAGGAAATGATAAGGAGTTCATGAATATCATTAAAGAGTGGTTACACTCTAATTTCAAAATGAAGGATATGGGGGAAGCTGCATATATTCTTGGAGTGAAAATTTACAGAGATCGTTCTAGAAAATTGTTGGGTCTTTCACAAGAGCCTTATATCAAGAAAATCTTAGAACGATTTAATATGCAGAATTGTAATCCCATTGATACTCCTATAGCAAAAGGTGAAAGCCTAAGCCTTGACATGTGTCCTAAAACTACAGAAGAAAGAAAAGAAATGGCTAAAGTTCCTTACTCTAGTGCTATTGGAAGTCTAATGTATGCCACTATGTGTACGAGGCCAGATATATGTTATGTCATGGGTTTAGTGAGTCGTTATCAATCAAACCCTGGCATGAAACACTGGAAAAAATGTTAAAAGGATCCTCAGATATCTCAAAGGAACTGCAGATTATTCATTGTGTTATCAAGGAAAAGATTTGCGTTTGGTGGGATATTCAGATGCAGATTGGGCATGAGATCTGGATGAGCGCAAATCCACTTCTGGTTATGTATTCTTACTTAGCAATGGCGCCATCTCTTGAAATAGCAAGAAACAAAATTGTACTGCATTATCAACCATGGAAGCTGAATTTGTAGCATGTTCAGCGGCAGTACAAGAGGCAATTTGTTTGAAAAGATTTTTACAAAGTTTGGGAATAACAAAAGATAACTTTAACTCTATGAAAATCCAGTGTGACAATCAAGCGGCAATTGCATTTGTAAAGGATCCGAAATATCATGGAAGAACAAAGCACATAGATATAAAGAATAATTTTATGAGAGACATTGTGGCGCAAAAGGATGTGTTTCTACAGTATATATCTACGCATCTGATGGTTGCTGATCCATTCACGAAACCTCTGACAAGAGATGTGTTCAGGTCACATGTTGAATCGTTAGGATTGCGTAGAATATGATGTACTGTACTTTACGATTGATCATACAATGTTGTATTAGTACATTGTATTAATGAAATTTGTACTCTACTCTATTATCTATGTGAAGAGTATACATTGATACTAGCACAAAATATGTGATATCTAAAAGGTATGTCACCAGGCTGTAGTCAGCTTTCTCACACGAGCGACTGCCTCAGACACGAAGAAGGCGCGCTGAGATGATACAAATGTACATTCATTTTTTAAGAAAACCAGAGATATGTTATAAGAGAGTTTAAAAGTGTACATATATATATCGCCTTGACTAAAGTCAAGATGAGGTTCGTATTTGAATTGTTTGTATCTTTTTGGACCGAACATGATGACCCCACAATCATGTTAGCCTGAGTTAATTACCAGATGTGAGATCTCTGATAGACAATACGTTAAAATTGTTGTATAGAGAACTCGAGTTAGATGCAATGAGGCGTTTAACCGAAATCTGTACGGTGTTTATGATTTTATTTGACATACGCTCCTAAGAGGAGAAATTACACCGTAACACACATTTCATACCGCGTGTGTAAAAGTGACTATGAGGAAAATGAGGTTAAATAAATAGAATCCCTACATTCTCATTATGTGAGTTCCTCAAGACCTTAAATATACAATGGTCTCTTAAGTGCCCTTAGTAACTTATGTCTATATTCTGATGTGATAGATCAATGTTCGCTACTTTAGCATGTTTCCAGCGGTGATGAAATAATTAGCCTTATGGGGCATGTCTAGGAAAGCAGTTGGTCTAAAACTGATAAGTATGAAAACAAAAGGAAGACATTTTAGATTATGTCAAGCATATGTATTCACCGGTCGACCAGTTATGTTACTTTTGTAGAAAAGTTGGAACATAATTGTGAATACATAGTAAGAAAAGAAAGATTAAGTGTAGCCATTTTGAGGGATTAGGTATACTTAATTTGACATAACTAAGTTTGTCTAAGGTATAGCGAGTCATATATGGATAAGGGTAATATATCATCTTTGGTTTCACAGCTATTATGTATCCCTAACAGGTGCATAAATATGCTTATGATTTGGCTCGCGGGTCACACGACCCATTTGTCAGTATGAAAATCACCAAGCTAATGGGAATTGTTTGCCCATCACATGTGAGTGGGAGATGTTGGTTTTTTAATCGGGTTTCGGGTCGCCCATGATGGACAAATCCGACCCGACCCATTAAGAGGTGGTTTCCTTAGTTGGTTGGGAAACCACCCAGTACGTGCAGTTACAAATGTGCACAGAAAAAAAGGGAGGGAAGGAGTGTGAAAGAAGGTTCTCATTTTCTGATTCTTCTTCTTGTAATGAGATTGCTCGCCCCATTACTGAGATTCCTAAAAAAAATTTACTCTCTACTTGGAGGATTTGACATTTGGGTTGTGGAAACTAGTGCAATTTCCATCTTGTGATCTTGCATTTGATCCGTTGGAGCGAGTGGTTTGGTTTGATCCTGTCTTCACGATCTTCGAATCGGAATTGAGGTATTCATAGAATAAATTTTACTTTCAGCTACTATTATCATGTATAGGTATGTTGTCTACTATTATAGTTGTAACCACATTAAGTATATATATTTATTATGCCTTTATAGCTGCATCTATTTTCAGTTATAATAGTTTTGAACACGTATACCTCATTTAAAACAAATTTGGCAAAAAACACCTATTGTCACGCCCCGGGACCGGCGGAGGCCCTCCCGGCAGCGTGCCCAAACCCGCCATATGTCTACACATATAAGGCGTCTACAATAAAAGCGGAAGTAAAAGCAAGTAATAAAACAAATAGTAGAAGTGAAATAATAAGCAACAATGATATCAGAGCGAGTAAAGTTCTAACATCTATACTAATAGTAATAGAACATAACTAATACATAAAAGTAAACATAGGTTATACAGTATCAGCCTCTAATACAAAAATGGTGGTCACTAATACACTGGTAGAACTCTCAACCTCTCGCAAAAGAGAACAAAAAAAATCGAGAGGTAGACCACCTAGCAACTCGTCCTCGAAGGAAGCTAGCTCGAAGCAACTCCCTTCCCGCGATCCCTGGCCTCACCCTGAGTGGAAGGCTCTGTAAAAACATCGAGAAAAAGAGGGCGTGAGAACTATAATTTATAGTTCCCAGTGGGCAATTACTGACCTCAGCTNGTTGTCTACTATTATAGTTGTAACCACATTAAGTATATATATTTATTATGCCTTTATAGCTGCATCTATTTTCAGTTATAATAGTTTTGAACACGTATACCGCATTATAAAACAAATTTGGCAGAAAACACCTATACTACACTATAAAAGATAAGGAAGTGAGAACTCTAGCAGAAACACACATACCGCACCAAAAATACAAAATCCAATCAGAATGTAATAAAGAGCGCACTAAATATGGATGAACATACAATCAACTTGCAAAGATAAGCAGAATTTTGTCAACAACTTACATAAAACACAATATAATAAAAGACGCACAAAAGATGAACATATTACATCAACTTGCGAAAATGACTACAATCTTATCAACAACTTACATAAAACACAATATGATAAAATAAGGACTAGCACAATACAATATGACAAATATAGTGAAATATGGAATACTTTAAATATGAATGAACATACTTTGTACTAGAATATGGACTATCCACACAAAATACACAATTTATGTATAAAATGAATGACACACTATCCTGTAAATTTATCAACATATTTACGAGATGTTCCAAAAAATTACCATATCCGTCTATATGTTGCGAAAATAAATATTACCGTTTGATATAGTTACAACAAATCAATCAAACTCATTATGTACATACATCATTTTTTTAGTCTATGGACTCAATTACCGAATTACAGGTCAAACAGCAATAATCCTGTAGAATCTAATTGACCATGTGCGTACGAAAGCAATGGGGCTCTTTCTTGTAAAATAATAGGTCGGCTTGGCTATATCTTACAAGTCATTTATTAGCGAATAAATATGTGTACATGCCACAATCAACTTTACTGGAACCCTATTGTTGACATTCTAGGTAAAATTTGATGTTAGGAGCGCTAACACATATTTGAAGGATCTGTTCAAAGTACGATGCAAACCACTTTCCCTATAACATAAATATTAAAAGGTATTCATTTAAACAGTAAAATCGATATCAGTACCTGTGCCCCGTCCTTTGCCCCACGATGATACCACAACGAGTTCCAACTCTTGAAACAGCCTTCCTTCAAATTAATTGCTATTAAGTGCCAATGCCAATTACTATGTACATGAATCAATCAAAATCTATTAGTGTCGCAGCTATGCGTATTTATTTTTTCTAGAAAATGTGGTATAGATGCACTTCCAAAAACCACATAGCTGGACAAAATCAGTCGTAAGTGGCTCATCCTTCCAAATTCCATACATTCTATTTAGTATGTGCATCTGCATCAAAAAGGAAATATAGTTACAACATCAATCGATCAATTTGTATTTTGTGTGATTATACTAGTTATCATGGTTAGTATTCATGTAAAAATTCATTATGCTTAAAACAAGCATAAAATAAGCATCCTAGAATCCAAACTAGGTAAACATATACATGATTACTCTAAATGTGGATATTTGCAATAAATACATGTTCCATGTTCAAACAAACATAATTTAAAATCTTATAGCATTATTCTATTATGCTGTAACAATGTATATTTGTAATGAAAATATGTTTTCCATCCTAAACTGAATAAAATTTAGGCTAAATTACGGAAAACCCCCCTGTCAAAACCCGCTTTTTCACTTTTCCCCCTGTTATTTAAAAACCTACACTTTGCCCCCTTGTAAAATAAAAAATGTTCACAGGGGGGTATGGTGTGACAAAATGATCATTTTGCCCTTCGCCATTTTTTTCTTCGCCCTCATCCTCCTCATTCGCGGCGGAGGAGGCTGACCTCGGGCGGGACACAGGCGGCGAGGCCGTCGTCGAGGAGGACGATCTCGTTGAGGGTGTCGGCCATGCGGCCAATGGAGGGCGGGATGCAGCCGCCGAGTTTGTTGTGGGCGAGGACGACGATGGAGGCCGGGGAGTCGCCGAGGTTGGCGAGGATGGGGCGGCGGCGGCGGAGGCGGTTGGAGTTGAGGAAGATAGCGTCAAGGGGGCGGTCGAAGAGGAGGTTGAGCTCGTGGAGGAGGGCGAGGCCGGCGAGGGCGCCGTCCCGGAAGCCATCGAAGCAACAGGAAAGAGGGGCGAAGGGGTATTTTTGGCATAAAAAAAAATGTTATAACGGAACCCTAACGGTAGGGGGTGAAGTGCACATTTTTTATTTTACAAGGGGGCAAACTGTAGGTTTTTAAATGACAGAGGGGGGAAGTGAAAAAGCGAGTTTTGACAGGGGGGCTCTTTGTAATTTAGCCAAAAATTTAATCATATGCATGATCTACAAACAGCATATGTGTGTGTGTGACTGTCACGCCCCGTGCCCCGTATATTTGGCGGCTTCGGGCACGCCAACAGACCGCCGAACGGACAAGATTTTTCCTGTACCGCGGACAGAGTCTCCACTGTACGTCCAAGGCGTCGTAATTAATACAAGACACGAAGTTCCAACCAGGAACACATTTCAACCAAAAATTGCATAAGGAAGTATCAAAAAACATAAAATAACTAAGTTATTACAACATTCATCTTTAGGTGCATTTTACATTTTTTCAACTTCCGAGTACAATCCAAGTTACAATAAATTATTACAAGTTTGTTTCTTTGTCTTTAAACCCCTAAGCTAGACTACCTCGGGGTACCGCTATCTCAGTCTCGGGGGTAAGGCCGCTATCTACGGAGCTACACCCTTGCTTCGCGCCGCCGCGCCGCTCACGTGTGAACCTGTAACTCCCCAAAACAACGTGGGGTGAGAACCAACTCCATGGTTCCCAGTGGGTACGGCCACCCAAGGGAAAAGCTCGACCAATAGGTCCAAGGAGGCACTGCAACATGTTAGTCCAACAAATATATAAACGAATAAGGAAAAATATGCTATGCCTCACAATATGCAATATGCAAGTCCTGTATCTCATGCAAGTAGATTAATTGATTCTACTTCAAATTATTCGCCATTCTTTACTTGTAGCCGTTCTTTACTTTATTAGCTATTCTTTATTCTTTACAAAGGGTACTCACACCTTAGTCATATTATACTCATTTGTCATTCTTTCCTAAGGTTACTTTTACCTTAGTCACACTATGCCACTCGACTCGGTCTTGAGTCAATCAACGGCGGATAATCCGCGCTCTATCCAGCTCGAGGTGAAGGAACTCACACATGCACCTCAGCCTTCCACAGCTCACCGCACTCTATGACCTAGCCACCCGGCAGCGAAATCGTCGCACACGCCACGTCGATGGTTCGAGTCAACCAGCAGTATGATCCACAATCCGGCTCAACCGGTATAAACCACAATTCGGCTCTCCCATCCAGCAGCGAAATCGTCGCACACGCCACGTCGATGGTATAGCCCCGGACGGCGAAATCGTCGAACACGCCCAACAGCACTCTCGGTGTTCCATAAGCTCTAGGATTCCGGAATTCATTTCACATAACTCAAGGATTGATCTTAGCCCTATAGTATCGACCTATCTAGGTCCAATGTTCTTTTCACCCTAGATCCACTTGACTCTAGGCTTAATGCTTTTACCACATAACCTAGGTTTACTTTAACTCTAGGTTTATCCCATAACCTATATTCTTTAACACTAGTTTCATATTCATTCTTATCCATCCTAGGTCCATGACACTAGGTTCATACTCAACCTATGTTCAATAACACCACACTTGTTCAACCTATATTTTTTAACACTAGGTTTACATGCCACACTTGTTCAACCTATGTTCTCTAACACTAGGTTTACATGCCACACTTGTTCAATTGAGTATTCTATATTTCACATGCATATGTAATCTAGCACATCCTCATAATGCTAATCATATAATCATGCATTCATGCAATTCTCTAGCATTTACATATTACGTCATATGCATTCACTTAGCATTTCTATAACATGCAACATGCATTCTCTTTTGTATTTCTACTTTATGTCTTCAGCATGCATTCTCTTTAGCATTTACTATAACATGCTTATGATACATTTTCTTTAGCATTCTTACATTAGTATTTCTATACATGCAACATGACTAACATATGTTATTTACTTTATACTTTTCACTTAGCATTATTTACACTATGTCACTATACATTACTTAGCATCTCACATTATGACCATATGCATTATCTGGTAGCCTAACATAGCATTTCACCTTATGCATTTATGTGTTCTACCACTAGCTACCATTACATGCATCATTAGTAAGCACTAGTCTTAGACATACAGGCGACCGAGTTGTTTCGATAAACACAACCCACCTCAATTCGCACTCCAATTGCTCGTAGTCACTTGCAATCAGCCTCCCGCGGCACCCGTGACCCGGTTTGGCCCGAACTCTCGCACGACCACCCGAACGGCCTCCAATCCACGATCCGAAAATTAAAGGTCTATGGTTAGTTGCCACGAGCCCACAATTCCGTTTTCATGATTTTAGGACGTCGCCTCGGCCCTCCAGGCGGAAACGAAGCCGAAACGTCCGTTTCTTCAATATCTTCGCACCGGCTCGACGAATCGCCAAACCAACTTCGCCAACGCGTTCGTATACCTAGCAATTAGGTTTATATAGGTTCAATTTAGATCAAACCCATCTACTAGCAAAAATGCTATTTTTGAGCCATAGCAAGTTACATAGCAAGAAGTCACCATCTAGCCTCATAATTCAAGCATTAGTCCTCTATCTAGCATCTAGGAGTTCCAATAAATTCATTTTTAGAGCATATAAATAAAGCCCTAAAGATCTACCATGGATGCTCCAAGAAGCTTACCTCAAAGCTTGCTCCAAGCCAAGGAGAAGATGAAGAAGATGAAGATGATTCACTTCCAAGCTTCAATCTCCACCAAATCCTTCAATTTTGGAAGAGATCTAGAGAGAGAAAGGGAGGTTTCTCTCTCCCTCCATGTATGCGTGTGTGTGTGTGTGTGAGTGTTGTGGCTGCACGGTTGAGGGAGAAGAAGAAGGCTAGTGCTGATTTTACACAAAGCCCTCTCAACAATACACTATTCACATCAGTTTAGCAGATGCAAACTGACGTTTTTCGCCGGAGCCCTTCTGAATGTCAGTTTGTACTCAAATTTGACAGTCAGGCTCGGTTTTACTTAATAAGTACAAAAAAATTTTAATCTTTCAGTTTCGGCCATATTTGGTCACCGAAAGCTCCACCGAACTGTAATCTCTAGCAAATAGCAGTCGGATTTTATTTTCCACCTTTCGGGTGTCAGAATGATATGAAACTTTAAATCTAACATCATAAAAATAATTCTGACATATTCTCCAGTTTTCATAATTTTCTGACACTGTGCATTTTCTGCTAAAATATCAGCTCCGTTTCTCACAGAAAATTCTAAATCTTCTGTTTTCGTTCCGATTTCAGCACGAGTCGTTCCCGACTTATATTTTACTTCTCTAAATCCAATAAAAATAGTATCTCACACTATTTTTATTTATTTTTTATTTTTATATCAAAATCTGATATGTTACAAGCCCAAAGTGTACCGGTACACTTCCTCGTGTCACCGGTAACACGACTGCGCAGAGACAAAACCCGAGAGCTGCTTCTCGGTTTCGTAGCATTTGTACTGGTACACTTTCAATGCTGTACCGGTACACTTTGCTATACTGGTTACAACTCGATGGTTTTACCGGTACACTTTGCCAAGACTTGATTTTTGGCTCCGTTTCGATTCTATTTCGCGCCGAACAACGCTAAAACCTTTCCAACTCCTTCTAAACACACTTTTAACCCTTCCAACCTTGTTGGAATGTTAAAAACTCGTCCAACCATTTCATTCACATGCTTTAGTCAATTTTACTAAAGTCCAATATTTTCTACCGAAGTTTTGGTATGTTACAGTGACTGTGGTATACAAGTAATAACTTCTAAACCTTATCGCTAAACCCTGAATTATATAAATACAACCAAAATAATATGTACCAGTGAAATTGCATATGAATAATTTTTTCAGATTGACTGAATTTGATACTCCTTGGTGACGAAGACAACTACATAGCAAAGGCGAATGTCACGACGGTAGTTAAACTCTAAAAGTAAAAAATTTTATGTTACGAAAAAATATGAAAGAATAAAATTATAGAAATTATAGAAGTCTGGGTAGGTTGAGAGAAAGAATGATTTCTAGAGAGAGAGAGAGAGAGCTTAAGGGAAATACTTAATAACTTTATCCTTAGGCATCTATGTTATAGCAATCATATATGTTTGAAATGTAAGATATATGCTCCAAATAAGAGTGCACCCATAGACTTTTCTAATTTTCTTTTCAAACTTTTTCGAAAATCAAACAGTCCTTATAACTGTTGAGAAATACATCAGTCCAACTAAGAGCTACGGTACTCTGTATAGACCCCTGCCGCTCCCCATCTCTTTAGCACAGAAGAACACCGCTCACCAAACCCTCCCAAATGGCAATAGAAACACACGTCAAACAACCCAATAAAATTTACACAACACAAGCCCCGATAGCCTAAACGCTCACCAAAGATTCGAAAATGCATCATCTCTTCTTCCGACTCCAACGCTCGTCCTCCTCCCCCCTCCTCCTCCTCCGCTCCCAAGCCCTAAACCCTAAAAGCCCCCACCTCCTCCTCCGTCCCTTCTCCTCCTCTGTCCTCTCCGACGCCGAGCTCCGCAAGTATGCGGGCTACTTCGTCCTTCTCCTCGGCTGCGGCGTCGCAACTTATAAATTAGCGAATAATTCACTAATTATTCGCGAATTTTTGGAGAAATGAATTAAACGGTCGAATACGTATTTTTTCAAAAAATTCGAGAAAAAACGCAATTTTTTCATCAAAAATAATTATTCGCGGATTATTCACGATTCGCGAATGATTCGCCGAAAAAAAGGGCACTCGCGGTCGCGGACGTCATCGCCGCTCTTGTCGCCGAAATCGTCCGTGTCGTCGTCCTCCTCCGCCGCCCTGGCCGGTGCCGGGAGCAAGAGGGTCGTCGTCATCCTCCTCCTCCTCCATCGCTCTGGCCAACGTCAGGAGCAAGGGGGCCACGGCGGCAGATCCTATCTCGCAGAGGCCGTCCGCGGAAACGATGAAAAGGCGTGGCGTTGGGGCTTCGGGAGCGGACGGGTCGCAGGCGATCCACGAGGCCACTTCGGCCTCGTGGACCGCTTGAGAGGGAGGTCCACGGTGAACCTCCCTCTCAATATATATATATATATATAGAGAGAGAGAGAGTGTAAGGACTGAGATTTTTGCAATGTAGCTAAACTCTCAGTTGATGATGTTTTTGTGTGTAATTTAATTACAAAAGCACTCGTCAAGTTTCGGAAGAAATCTAGTTAAAACGGAGAAGTTACGCGATTTCCAAGTTTCACTTAAAGTGAATAGTAACTCGATTTTCCGGAGAAGCCACGGTGTGAAGTCGGCTTCAGGCTCGTATCGGACTCCGTTCCTAGTGGTCCAATAGCTCGTTTCGACCGGTTCAGCTGTTCTGGAACTAATGGCGCTGACGGATTTTGTGTTTGACGCACGGATTTCGAGAAAATCCAAAAATACATGTTTTATATGTATTTTTGTGTTATTCATTCTGTTGGAATGAAAGGTTGGATTTTGTCGCGAATTCGTGGTCGATCGAGGTGAACCAAAATCGTAGCTTTGTTGTCTCCGAGGTGCTGATCGCACTGGTGCAATTCGTTCGCAAATCTGACGGACGGATCTACGGAGATCGCACGTTGATCGAGGAGAGGTCTGTAATGGCAAAACGGTAACTTCGCAAAAGTCGCGATATTTTATGTACCGTTTCGCGTGAGATCGCACGTGGAGAGGCATTCGTGTGTTTTACACGCACTGTGGACGACTTAGTTTAAAATATTGAGTTTTCGTGGGTCTTTCCGCAATTTGAGTTTTATATATATATTTGTCTCTTAGGGTTTGCTACTAGAAACCCTAACCNGAGTGCAACCAACCGCCGTTCCTCGACGCTGCCGCAGCCGCCTCATACAATTCGGGCGTGCTCTAGCCCGAGCCCAAGGTGCTCAACGACGCCGGTGCCGCCGCCGGCCCCTCGAGGCCCTGCCGCCTCCGCCCGAAGTGCCCCGGCTTTCTCACGGAGCCCACGCCTGGGTTCGCCGCCGCCGCGTCCCCCTCGCAGCGTGCGAGCGGAGCCGGTCTCGCCCCGACCCCGCCGACGCCGACCGGCTCCGCCGCTGGCGCCGCGTGGCCCCTCCGCCGCTGGCCGCCCTTACCCACGGGCCCGAGGCCCCTGCAGCCGCCCTCTCCAGGGTCCGCCACCGCCGCGCGCCCGTCGTCTACGTTGGATGGAGCCGGTCTCGAGCCGGACCCATCAACGTCTGACGTCCTCGTCGTCGCCGCCGCGAGCCGCCCCTACGAGCGGTCTCGTGCCCCGCTGGGACCGGCTCCCAGACTTCCACCGCCGTCAGAGCCCGAAGGAGTGTTGGGCTCTCCTCTCTCTCTCTCTCTTTCTCTCCCTCTCCCCCTTCCTTCCACCGAGGCCGCCGCCAACCGGCCGGCCCCGATTCAGCCGCCGCCGGACCCGCATGCGTCGTCCACGTCCCTTCACCCCACTTCCACCGACCCCCACGCCGATCCCGATCCAATCCCAATGTTCCGAGGTTTGGGATTTCTCGAATTTATGTTTCCACGTTGTAGCGTCACTGTGTTACTCACCACCCCCACACTCGACCCTGGCCCCCGCGCGCGCCGCCGTGTCGCCGGAGGCCGGCCGGAGCAAGGTTGCTCCGGCCAAGCCCGAAATAGGGCTTAGTTTAGGGCTGTTTGTTGTTCTGGGCTTTCCGAGCAGCCCCGATCTCTGCGGAAGGGAGCACGATGATCCTGGCAAGTTGCTGATCATCGTGCTCACCTTGGTTTCTGTCGGGAAGGCCCCGTTCGGCTGTTTTGGCGATGTCGCTCCGTTTCAGCCTTTTTGGCTGCTGTTTCGGGATTGTGCTTATTTTTTCGGCGATCTGAGGCTGTTCCGATGCCTCCGGAGGTGAGCATGGTGACCGCTGGTCAGTGCTGATCACAATGCTCACCTTTCCGTGGATCAGAAGTGTCCGGTTAGTTCTGTTCGGCGCGATCTTCCCTGACTGTGCGCTATTCGCTGAACCTTCGGGTTGCTCCCGCGCTTCCCACAGCGAGCCGCTGTGCTCCGGATCGGGAGCACGGACTCCGGTACGTCGAGACCTGTCAGTACGTGTCTCTGCAGACTTCGAAAGTCCTCGGTTTGCGTGAACGAGCCGCTTGATCGCTCAAATTACATAAAATGATGAGATTTTATGTAATTAGAGGGTCTTTTATGCATTTGTGCTTTGCGTGGCTACTGTGGGCAGTGTGTGGGAGTTTGTAATGACCGCTGGACTGATTGTCCATGGTCCGTTAGTTTTCGCGAAAATCGGTAGGTCGATTTCGGTGCGTTTTTCGACGAAATTCGCCGAAAGAACGCGGTTTCGGTTCGGATTCTTTCCGACGGTGTTTGGTTGCTTCGTGTTTTGTCGCTGAGCCTTGTTGGCTGGTCACCATCATCACTTTGTGGGTTCGGTGATGATGGGTGAGCGACGGTGGGTTCCGGTGTCGAAATAAACACATTTGGGAACCCGGATTCGTACAATTATCCGGCGATAATTGTGTAGGGGTGTTATCTTGTGTTTGCTGCCAAAACACCCAAATTGGAGTGCTTTGGGGCAGCAGGTGACTCGTGACATGAGTCGGTGAGTTTCGGGACACTTAGTGGTTCCCGACGGCGTCCCGGTGTGGTTTTCGGGACTTCCGGCGAGTTATGGTAATCGGTATTGGGAGACCGATCTTCTTGAAATTGTTTGTGGGGTTGTGGATACTGTGATTATTAGTTGTGGGTTAGATGCTAACCCGGTGGACCCTCTATAGGTCCTGTCGACATTCTTTTGCAGCCAGGAGACAGACGTGACATCCTTACAGGTGGGTACTTCGATTCGACGTCGGTACAGTGGTGCACGCTTGGTGATGGTTTCTTACCCTTACTCTTCTGTTGTTACTATTGCATAATATATTGAGCCTTGCACCCTTGTTTATTCATTATACTCTACTCGTTGTTTGCATACTTAGTATCCTGAGTAGGAGTAGAGTAGTTCTATCTTCATGCGTATCTGTTGACCTAGTTGGTCGGTTGTTGCATTCAGTACCTGTTGACCTAGTTGGTCTGTTGTTGCGTTTAGTATCTGTTGACCTAGTTGGTCGGTTATTGCCTTTCCGTATCTGTTGACCTGATCGGTCGGTTCATGCGTTCGTACTTTTAGTTGACATCGAGCAGTATCTACATACTATCTTTATTTACTCTGCCTGGTTGTTCTATGTGTAGTATCCTGTATAGGGGTAGAGTAGATGGCATTCGTATATACTATACTTGTGACCTGGTTGGTCGGTTCTCCTATTTGCATCGGTGACCTGTTTGGTCGTTCGTTACTTTCCATACATTGACCTATCTCGGTCGGTTCACGTTGTTACTTGATGACCTACACGGTCGGTATGCCCAGAGGGGCAGTGATTGTCGGCTGATTGCCGACGGTTGGCTATTGATCATATCCGCATTGATCGCCACAGCTCGAGTGCATTTCACGTACACCAGCGGGTTGATCCCCCGCAGGAGGGTGTTCTTTTTCGAAAAAGTGGTCGTACAT